>NW_019384576.1:1865859-1885549 GCF_000671375.1 Centruroides sculpturatus | reverse complement strand
GGGAAAGCAATAGCTTTTTGGCTCCAAAAATCTTTAAGATTAATTCCTGTCTCGAATGTATCCTTGCAGTTACTATCATGTTGCATTTCAATTAACTCTTCTTGTATTTCATCTGTCACCTCAGAAATGTTGACTATGAAAGGATTGCAAATCAGTTTCCGAATACCTTTTTCCTGTTTCCTGTCCTTATCAAGTTTCCTGTCCTTGCAGTCAGGAAAATAGCGATTGAATTCATTTTTCAAGCTTTGCAAATGGAATGTAATGTTCTTTTGTATTTGTCCTTTAATCTCAGCACACTGTCAATCAATAATTGGGTTCAATGTATCAAACGCAGAAAAATTTTCTCTTTTGACTTTGCTGATCCATAGGTCGATTTTAGCGATAAATGCACTGATTTTATCTTCAAATGCAAATTTATTGCTAGTGACTTCCAGTTTCATATTATCTGACCACGCACCATACCCCAGCCCAGTTCGCTATCAGCTCTAACCTTGACGTACTGCGCATTGTCATCAACGCGTCGTCATTTATTTAATAATTTTGGGATAACTTTTGTGGACCACTTCAGATGCTTTCAGGGACCACAGGTTAAGAACCACTGGTGTAGATAGAGGATACAATCATAAATGACTAGCTGTAAATTTGAATGCAAAGCAAATATTTCTAATTTTCAATAGGATTTTATGACTTTTGAACAATCCTGACTTGTAAATAAGACATTTATGGCACCTAAATGTTTGATTTTATTTGTTAAAAACATTTCAGAAATGTTTTTAACAAATAAGAAACAATCATTTTTGACATTTTATTTCTCTTTGCTGATATAAAAATATTATTACCATATAATATAGAGTAAAATAAGAGTTCTATTTATTAAATATTTTGTTTTCTTATGTTTAAAAATAATAATAATTCTCATTTCTAGGATAATGGCATCTCCAATAATTATTGAAGGTAATGAGAAATCGTCATCTTTACAATGGTTACTGTCTAGCGTAATAACAATAGCAGATGCTGAAATAGTAGAGTGTCTCTTCAATGACAAGACAGAGAGTAAAGATAATGTTTCTTCTCAGCCACAATATAGTGAAGTGAGTAAATGTGAAATGTTGAAATATAAAGAATATTTCAAAGGTAAATCTAATGTTTTTAAACTTTTTAGATCCTTTGTTTTTCTGTCAATTCTCTAAGATCTGCTGGTAGTAACGTGCCAAATTGGAATGAGCCAAGTATAAGGATAAAATATCACGGAACCGAAAGGACTTCACAGGTACTCATTTATTTAATAAGTCCAATTTAATCTGAATATTAAACTAATTTTATTTATATAAATTTATCTTTAGATGCGCAATCTCAAACAGCCCAACAATAGTATTAACTTACAATTAGGTCCATTCTATTCAGAAGTGGATATTTCAATCCTGGATCGCATTCATACGTTACTGAGGCTACAGTCGTTCTCTACATTACACGAAAAGTATGATGCTAGTCCAAACGCACAATCCTGGGTAAGCATAATGCTAGATACAGGTTTTATGATTTTATTAACATTTACAAAATAATACATTTATGCAATATTTCTGTAGACTGATAAAGAACAAACTACAACTGGAAAAACTGATATAGTATTGAATAGTCCTTTTATTCTTCTATGTTTCCGGTAAACTTACATCTAATAATTAAGCTGTTTTTAAAATTTCATTAATTAATTGAAACTGAATAACACAGATTTCCTATTCCCGATTTGCGGCCATTACATAATATGGATCGTGCGCCATGGTGGCAGCGTAATCTACGAAAAGACTTGTTACTGTTGGAATTGACGGGGGCCACTCTAACTTCTACTCTAGACATTGACGAAACTAGTTACAAATGTGAAATACAATGTCGTGATGCACATGGTAATATAAGATTTACGAACTTCAGATTATTTTAATTTTAAACGTTACAAATATAAAAAAAAATTGTGTTAATATTTTTAGGACTTTTCCAGTCTGGACTGGATGAAACTCCTGTTTCTTTCCTCAGAACATGTGCCGATTCTAACAGTGATGGTTGCACCAAAGACGATGGATTTGATTGGCCAAGGTATATATAATTAAAGTACTCATTAGAGTTCTCCAGAAACATTGAGAACATTTTTGAAGAATTGAATATTATGGAAAATAATTTTTCTCCACTCGTTAGACTTGTTTTTAAAGCAAATCCAATCAGTCAGCACTCAGTTCTTGAAGCAGAAATTTTGCCAGAAAATGATGAATCGCTTCAAATGAATTCTATTATGTGCCATATGGATTTAGGTGAATCTTTACCATTTGTTTCCCGGAGAGTATTTTACGAAACTGATTTACACAGTAACGTGAATGGTAGGGATAAACAGGAAAACAGTTCTAGTTGCGAAGCTGATCAGGTTGCACATTATTTAATGTCCTTTTAATAAAATAATAGTCTTTAAGCTTTATATAAAATTTCAATATTTAATAATACAGGTTATCATGCCTGCTGATAAGTATCAAGTTCAAGAATTTGTTGAGAAAGCAATGAACAATACAAGATATTCCTTAGAATTTTTGCTTCCTAATCTCAACATATTTCTTCCAAGCAAACATTTTTATGAAGAGCTGTATAATAGGTAAAAAAATTTAAAAAATTTTTTTGTTTTTCTTTGTATTATTAATTAAAAAGTGTATTTGTTTTTCATGTAAAGGTTAGCTACAGATCTAGTAATGTGGGAATTGTCAGCTCCAAAAGCTGTGAATCGCTCGGAGAACTTTAACGGGAGGGGTTCTTGTTCTGGATTTGATTTGGCTTCCCAGTTAACACAAGAAACTAGTTGTTTCCAAACCTTTTCTATGTGCAAATCAGCTCTACAATATGGTAAATATTGTTTTTTTTTGTTACATTAATCATTTGTTTTTGTTAAGAATTAATTCTTTTTACTGCTAAATCCAGAATCAAGTTCTGACTCAGAAGAAGGTAATGGTCTTTACTATTCAATAAGTGAACCGTTTCAGAGAGGAAAGAAAAAACATTTTAAAAGACAAGATCAAATTCAGAATCTTCAAAGTAATCTTGTCATTACTGTCAATGTTACTCAGGGAAAAACTACTCTTATAGCACCACTTCGCGTAAGTTATAAGTTTAGTAATGTATCTACCAATTCAGGGATTGAGGTCCAATCTATATTACCATGGTTTATTATTTTTTCCTCATAGGACAACAGTGCCAATGTTGTTCCTGGACAATATGGTGAATTTCAGTTACATGTAGAAGATTCCTTATTTTGTTTTGTTTCAAATTATCATGGAGAGCTTCATAATAATTATGTCTGCCTTCAGTCTAACAAAGCAACATTTTATCACAATGGTAAGATATTGTTCAATGACTTAAGAGTTATCTACTGAGAAACCATCTCTAATGCTATTTAAATATTTTATATAGCATTCTAATCTTAAATTTTTATGAATTATAAGATTATGATGATTTATAAGATTTAAAATTGAAATATATATTTTTAAGGGATGCTTTCAACTATTAGACAACCCCAGAAATTAGAACCTGCTGTCTTGATTCCACCTACTCATCTACATGCAACCATTTATCAGTCTGATCCAGGAATTCCCCAGAAGCAAGGATTTCATGTCGGGAAGGGAGGAGACAGTTTAGATATGTTGTCTGTCGTAATTAAGGTCAACTTAGATGAACAAGCGATAAAGGTATTTATTAAGAATCATTACATCTCGGTTGTTATTATGGTTGTTTCAGCATACACCTTCTTAAAAATCATCATGTTAACAGAATTTTTTGCAATAAAAATAATGGTGCTTATGGGAAGATTAAAGTCAGAGAAAAACCCTTAAAACCTGTTCAGTCTTTCAAAATATTTTATTTTAATCTTTTCCTTAATATTTAAAGCTTTCTTTTTTTAATCACTACTTGGATTCTTATAATTCTGCCTTGTTGTCATTAAGAGTGTCTTTAATCAAGCTTATCACAGATTCAGTTAGGCCCACAATGGCGCATCCAGGTGGTGGGGTGAGGACCATCTTATCCAGGACAGACCATCATCTAAAAAGCTCCTGGGATTTTTGACTAGTCTGAATTTATTCCCAGAGCAGTAGGCTGGCACCTTAACTGCTCATTCATCTAGTTGTTTTTTATTGATTAAAGTATAATAATTTGAAAAAGCAGTTTGATACACACTTGTAAAGTAATGCACATGAATATTACTGGGATATAAGAGAAGATGGTTTGTAGATTTTGTATATTCCTTTCTGGGTTACTATATTCAGTTGAATGCCTTTTGTGTGTTTACCTGGTGTTACACAGTAGTACAAAACATAGCCACATCATGAAAAATTGCATTTGACCTAGCATGATTTTGTTTTGGTGATTTTATTTTCCTATTTACTCATACAAAAAAATTTATGTATCAGAAACACACATTATAATAGAAGAGACTGTGTTTTATATCTTCATTTAATTGAATTAATTCTTTATAATAATTAATAAATTGGGGATGTTGTGGTCTAGCAATACAGCACTGGCTTTGAAACAGCCACGACTATTACTATAAATACTGTAGTTTTAGTTATCAAATAAAATTTCAGCATTCATTATTGACAACAGAATATTTAATTTAATTTAAGAATTTTTAGTTTGTAATAATTTTTATAAATATAAAAAATAAATTCTTGCAGACATTTAAAGTTGCAGTTGGAATTTCGGGTGCCACACTGAGACACTATACTACTACATCACCACAGAATTGGTTAACGCAGTTTGTAGATTTCTTTGATATAGTTGATTATCCCGTAAACGGTTACATTCCTCCTGCCATCATAACTGAATTACATCTTCATCTATGGAGTTGTGCAATAGATTACAGGTATTGTGTAGTATTTAAATGATATTTTGTGAATGAAATAATGTGAGTTAATAATTTAACTATACAAATAGTCTTCTGTTAATTTAACAATTCGGAAGATTACATCGTGCAATTTTTTTAAAAAACACATTCAATCAATGCAATATCAATCTTGAGAAAGATCATTAGCAGAAACTGCAGTATCCTAATGATCTCTTTGAAGAAAACATTAAGGAGACATGGGGATGTTAAGGAAAATCTTAAAATTTTTTCTGCTGTTTGAAAAATAAGTGTTTGCAGAGTTAAAATCTTAATACAGTTGAAGACCTCATTTAAGAAACTAAATTATTATTCATATTTTATGAGTGAAAGAGTATTTGTTTGGCATGTAGATGATGATTTGAAGTGTTTCTGAGTAGTAGTAATTACATGACAAAGAGCTTTTGAGAATATTGCCCTAAGGAATGAATAAATAACAAGAGTCAAAGGAATCTCAAATGTATAGATTGAAACTCAAGAATACATCCAACCATTATTATTATTATTTATATTCTTATAACATGTTAATTTTTGTATAACATGCCAATTTCAAGGAATTAACTACAATATTAACTGAGGACTATCTGTGTGAATGCATGTTTGTTATGCATATATATGTGTAAAAATATTCCACATTACTGAAATTAAATTCTGCTATAAACAGGCCTCTTCATTTACCACTGAGAGCCGTTATTACCATGGAGAATTTTAGCATATCGAGTAATATTGCCGCTAATACAACTACGTCTGTGTTTCGGTAAGAACATTATTTACTAATCTTTACAAATAATGAAATGCTGTTAAATATTCTTTATTTTATGAATAATTTGTTGATATTATTACAGAATTATTGCTGAAGAATTGTGTCTTCTCATTTCAAACAATACAGAAGCAGAGAAGGTTGATTTAAAAAAAAGTCAGTTTATTTTTTTATTTTCAATAATAAAAATATATTTTGCTTCAGTAAAATATGCATTTAATGTTGTAACACCAAATTAAAATACAATACAAGTCATAGAATTATATTAGTCAATTTATAGAGGGGAGGAGGGTATTATGGAATACCATTTACATTTCTAAAAATAACTTTACTGGTGTTTGAATAAAAATCCCAAAATCATTATGAGTACATACTATAACTAATTGTAATGAATTGTCACTTGTAAAAAAAAATACTATTTATTTCGTTTTAAAAAGTCAATTTTTCAAAAAAAATATTTCCTCAAAAAATTGACAAAACTTCATGGGTTAATTCCACAGAAATAACCGCCGGAAAAAAACGGCAGTTATTTCTGTGGAATTAACTCATGAAGTTTTGTCAATTTTTTGAGGAAATTTTTTTTTTGAAAAATTGACGTTTTAAAAGAATATAAAGAAAACTGCACCATTGATATAATACATATCTATTACTTTTACTTATAGTAGATAATACTATTTATTTTGTTGTTATAAAAAAATGTATTTAAAAAACACAAATGGAGGGTAATATGGAATAGGTGGTTTAAACCATTAAAAAACTAATTATACTTCATAAAACAGTTATTCTTAACTATAAAAACCATATTTTTAAGATTATGTGCATGTCATTCCTGCTTCGAGTCTGTTTACAAAAGTCACAGATATAATTTTCTTTCTCTGCTCCGGTACAATTAAGGTGAGTCCACAGAGAATAGCTGAAGCATTGAATCCAAATTTTCCCTCGTTCATCTTTGGAGAATTTTCCATTACAGAAGATACATTCAGTGTCTTCGTTTTCTGGTTCTTTAGTTGATGGCATAAAGTCCATTACAGATGATACATCAGAATGGAACAATTCATCGCTGCTAACACTGGAGTCATCTCTAGTAGGTTTAGGTTTAGGTCTAGAAGGTCGGTCTAAGTTTAATTTCTTAACAGGTGGTCTTTGAATGTTCAGTTTCTTTTGTTGTTTTGAAGCTTCTGGTTCCTTCTTTTTGTCCTTTTCTTTAAGTTTATCCATTTAACCTAGTATTCCATAATACCCGACATGAAATCTTGGAAAATGAACCTTTAAACTGATGGACAAAACATTGTCAGCTAAAAAACGACTACAGTATAACAAACTACAATTCTTTTAGTGTACATTATGCTTAACATCAATGTTCAAGTCACATGTGTACTAGTAGGTTAAAATGTTTGAAAACTTGCCTGCAAAAACTCTTGAAAATCACAAAACACACTTTATTCTGTAGCGAGTGGTACGACAACGACAAGCGGTCAACTCTCACTGCACTGCATCGTGGGAGTCTTTTTTGAGTAGTTCATGGTATTCTCACGAATAGCAGCAACAAATAGAACCGAAACCTCGGTATTCCATATTACCTGACTGTTCCATAATACCCTCCTCTCCTCTACATCTAAATTTATATTATCACATATTTTAAATATTAACATTACTTTATTAGAACAAAATTGAAATTCTCTACTACATGATATGTTTCTGGGATTAGAACAATAAATGTAATCATTATAACATTGAAATTTTAGGCATGAAAATAATTAATAAATATCATATTATTAGAAAGTAAAAAGCAATATTTAACTATGTTTACTACATTTTCCTAAATCTTAACATCTAGAACAAGACTGAGCCAAATTTTGTCATGATAGGAGCCGTATAATGCCTATCAGAAATATGAAAGCAACATTCTCTGTTGAAATTATATAATACGATATTGCTGTTTATAAAAAATATTACTGTTAGGTTAAGAATGTTTATGTTTAGATAAGTTTGTAAGAAAGGCTATGCAATAGAACTTTAAGAAAATAAGTTTACTACAGTTTATAACTTTAACAAATATTACAAAACCCGATATACTTGTAATATGCAAACAATCACTGAATTACATCGGGCTACTTTTCTGTGATAATATTTAATTAATTTCTAAATAATTTGACACTGGAGGAAGGCATTAGGCACTATCTCTTATTAAATTTAATAATTATAATTAAATTAAAATTTATTAAATAATTAGAATATTCTGGAAGAAAAGAATCTGCCTGGAGCATAGTAAGAACCTGCAACTTACTTTAGAAGGTTTGGATTTGAGTTAGGACACTGTTTAAAATTTTATTTTTAACAAATGTACCCTTAGCTTACAGTTGCCTTTTTAAGTTATGAATTACACTTACAATCCATGTGTAAATCACATTACATAATAAGTCAGCAAACTTACAAAAATATTACATATATGTAAGTGTGTAACAAGTTTATTAAAAGAAATTGTATAAAAATGAGAGAGACAGTTGCAAGCTACAGTTTGGCTACCATAGATCTAAAATGATGAGGAATATGTTTAGAAACAATAAAATAATGAAACCATAAAGCACGTACAGTGCATATAATTATAAAATATTTTTGTGTACTTTCCATTATTTTAGTATATGTGTGATTAGCAGTGGGCCACTGGGCTCATCCCAAATGACCACTTACTCTGCAACAGGTTGGTAAAACCCATTCTCGGCTTGTTGGATGGCTAGGAGGGCAAAAATTTGAGTGGGGAGTGCGTCAGTAAGTCGGCAGGTGTCCTTCAGAGACAGGAGACAGGTTTAAAAACTAAACAAGCATTTATTTATATAACTAAGCTAGGATACATAGGTTAAATGCAATTAAATAAATTCACTATACAAAAGGGATACTCTAATAGCTTTACCTGCTAGTCTGAGAGAGATTTCACAAAGCTCTAAAAAGTACAAATACCTCTATGCGGATATGTCTAATATGCGTTTGTTGAATAGGTTCGTTAATGGCGATGGAAGTTCAAATGGCTGTGGTTGGTTGTATGTCCTGTCGGTCCGGAGTATGGAGACAAATATGACACATCTACCAAGTATAACTTCCGAGGGATCGCCCGGAGCTTTCGGAGACTCAAGCTTTTATACGTTATTCGTGGGAAATGAGTCACGTGATTGACTTCAGTTGGCACTTACGGTGCATTCCGATCAACTAACTGTCAACTTTCCCACCTTAATGTGAAAACAATCGGTGACCTCCGATATACTTCTCACCAAGAGTGGGTTTTCCATTGGAGTTGTTTACAAAGATTTTTCTGACATCGGTGTAAAAATCGCGGATTTCACATATGTAAAGTTTTTAAACTTTTCATGGTCTTAAGCTGTAAGATGTAAGAGGTATTTCTTCTTCCTAAAGTTGTAATAATTTTAAAAGCCTAAGACTAGATTGTGGCTGGTTTTGCTTATATGCAAATTCAACACTAGCTCTTCTATATTGTTTTCTGTGTTATCATCATTAAAAGTTACTCTAGAAGTACATCTTTTTGTACATTTTAATTATATAAAACTGTCTTAAGTAAATTGATCAGTTGTTTAAAAAAATTATTTAATGAAATATAGGTAAATATTTCAGTTGATCAACCATTCAGAATTAAAATATTTTACTTTTATAACCTTGAGTACATAATGACAAAAAGCCATTAGTAACATTTCTGCTCAAAATCTTCACTTTCTATTTTTTCCATTAATTATGAGAACAAAATATGCAACATACTCAGAAAAAAAAGCAAAAATATTCATTTTTATTATTGTTTAATACAAAATTAGCATACAGTAAGACCCCGCTTAATGGTGCCTCGCTTAACACTGATTCAGTATAATGCTGTCTGCTTGAAGCTTAAAAAAAAAGCTAAAAATTTATGCTAATTTAAATTATCGCTGCATTTTATTGATTCATACATAATACAATTATTTATGAACACGAACCAATCAGAAAAAGGTGGCCAAAAGATGTATTTTCTTTAAATCTATGTTTGTTTGGTGCAATTTTGGAAAAAATATAACATCATGGATGCCATAGGCAATAGCGAGGTTGAGGCTGAATTTTCACTGCAAAAACTTGTACGTCAGACGTTCAGCGCCACTTTCCTGTAAGCCTAGAAGTTTGACAGTGGTGTTTGGAATGTCGAGCATGATTCCATTGACTTTTTTTTTTTTTTCATTGAGTAATCATCATTTCCCCTACTAGAGGATCAGAGTCCTCCCTGTCCCGCTATCGCACCACAGGGAAAACGTTTCTTTATTACAATGTTTCATTACAAACAGATAAAACAACAAGTTTTCATTACAAAATATATAAAATTAACATTAAACTATTGGCGCGCTCTTGCTTGCCTTACAGAGGCCACCGGAAGCTTTCCGGTGCAGTAGGCTTGGGGTACACTTTCCCCAACCTTTACATCAATATCCTTCTAAAGAAGGAGAATAGATCGCAAGTAAGATTTTTATCTCGTATCATTAGATATAAGTCCAGATTAGAGTTAGTGCTGCTTAGTTGATGGATCGCTGAGAGCTCAACTCTCTGTTGTTCATATCTGTAACATTTACTTAACAGATGATCCATGTCTTGTAACTCTTCGCCACAAACGCAACTACTGTTCTGTTTTTTACCAATACGCTGTAAGTATGCGTTGCAATTACCGTNTGGGTGCACACGTAGGTAACGTGTTCTTCTGTATCTATTCTGCATCTCTTATGCGATGTCATGTAATGGATCACCTCTTCGCGGATACCTTCCGCGGTTTTCACCTGCTCGTCTTCAGGCAGGACTTCCATTTCTTCAGGTGACGACAACTCGTCGTCGGAAACAAGTAAATGCGGCCTTTTAGCCGACATAGTCCTGAAAAGGACTGGAAAGTCTTTGATCGCAGTTGTCGCTTAGTTTCGCCCTTTCGGGCTACTTGCGGGCAGGACCATGTGGAGGTGCGACACTACTTCCCCTGGACTGTTATAAGTGTTAAAAAGAGCAAGACTAAAAGAGCGCAGCGAAATTCGCCAAAGAATAGCCAGTGAAGCTCAAAAGAACGCAAAACAAATCAATGGGGCACCCTGCCCGATTCCATTGACTATCCAAACACCATTGTCAAACTTCTAGACGTACAGGAAAGCAGTGCTGAATGTCCGACGTACATGTTTTCATGATTAAAACTTCGGCCTCAACCTCACTAATATCGGCTTCACTTGGCAAGAATTAACTGATAAATGCACGAACAAAGTGTGGAAGAAGTTATGGCTGCAGGTATCCAAGAATTTTCAACGAGAAGAGCCTATTACTGTATCGTTAGGTTGATCAAACTCAACCTAATTGATACAGTAAGACTAGAAGATGTAGATGAACAGGATATTGAGGAGTTACCTCAGGTTTCTGGTGAGAGCCTTACCAATGATGACCTTCAAGAACTGGCAGAACAAGGAATCCATGTAGAACTGGAAAATAGTGATTCTGAAAACAAAGAACCCAAAAAATTTCTCTACAGATTTCCTTAGTAAAAGTTTGGTAACGATAACCGAAATTGTTGATCAAATTGTAGCAATGATTTAGATTTTGAAAGGAGTGCAAAAGCAAAACGAAGCATTTTGTATGCGATCTTCTGCTACCGACATTTTCTTAAGGAAAGAGAAAAGTGACAAATGAAACTTCATGTCTTTATTGCAAAAAAACAAGAATTTCAGAAAAGTGAGGACCTTCGTCACAAAAAATGAACTTTATATTTCTGTGTGCATATGTTTATGTGTTATTTAACATATATTATTATACAAATTAATATAAAAATAACTTAAATTTAAAGTAAAATTTTTTTATTTTAGGTCGCATGTCTCCCTAACCCTATTTACTCTATGTTAAAATTACCTTGTTTAACACTGTTTCATTTAGCGCTTTGCTGTCTAGGAACACATCCCTTGCTTTAAGCGGGATCTTACATTATTTGTTATATAAATATTCAATTTTATTGTTTTTTAGATTATGTGTGCGTTGTTGATACAGGCCTATTTGATTTATCGCTTAGAATGACAGACAATAAAGATTCTGTGAGTATTTTCAAAATGATTTTCTCCTTACAAATTTATCAATTGCCAATCTAATCACTATATTTTACAGTCTCATCCAAAATTAGATTTAAGAGCCATGAACAATATGGTTCATATCAGAACGTGTGCCGATTCCTGCCGTGCTCTTCAAAACTTGATAACCTATTTTGCTAATGATGGGGACTTATTATCAGATACTTCGCTTCTGAAAGGAACAGAGGTTAGTATGAAACTATAAAGATAATAGCAGAAATTTAATTCGTAATTTATTAAATATATAGAAGCTCTTTATACATTTAGGTACCTATTTTAATTACTGAATCAGATGGTCATGGAATAATCAATCTATCAAAATCTCAAGTTGCGCAGGTTAATGACCTTATGGCAGAAGCTATGAAAGAATCATCTAATGGATGTAGCTGTTGTTTAAGTAAATATAATTAATACAAATATTGTAAATGCTTAACGTTGTGTGATTATTCATGCAAAGTAGGATTTTCGACAGATGATAATGGAAATAAAGAATTTCATTCGGAAATGGATCATTTTGGAACGGACTCGCCCACAAATGAATTCCACTCACCTAATCTCTCACAGGAGAATACAGTCACACTCCAGACAGAAATTGACAGATATAATGAAGACATAATGGCAAGTGATGATGAAACTATGGATGAACCAAGTGCAGATGATGAATTTTGTATTTTAGAGAATGATCCTGGAATTGGAATAACAGTAACTATTTTAAATATTTTATGAATTTATAATTTATATGTCTTGTACTTTGATTGATTTGATCACAAAAACTCAATGACGTTTTTAGATGATTATATTTCCATATAATCATCTAAAAACATGTATTGATTGACTACAAGCTTAGAAACAAAGTTTTGGTTGGCCTGAATTGAATTTTTAGGTTTCATTACTGTTATAAATTCTTTTTGTCTATATTTTTATTTTTGAGAATGCTAACATTGCTTGGAACCAATGAACAACAGTAAAAGCCTTACTTTAACAAACATTCATTAAAGAACAAATTATATAGATGCATTTTGAGAGTAGAATTTTACATTAAAATTGATTGCATAACTGATCATAACTGATTACATTAATATAATCAGCTATATAAGTTTTGTATACCTATATAACCTCATATTGGTGTAAAATAAGCAGTAATACAGAGTCATACAAAATGAATGTTACCACTAAATTATCTGAAAAACTGTCCAAGTTTAGCATTTGCTCATTACAGTTTCTCATCACATGCATATGTCACACAGCACACATCTGACCGATATTCAAACACTTCCTAAGCTTATTACAGTATATCCATTGTTGCTCCACCGAAGGCAGCCACAATTCTGCAGCACCTGCAGATTATTCACATTGCACAATGATGAATGGTTCTGTCTTTGCAAGCTGCAGAATACAAAGTGCCTTCTCTGTTTCAGAGTTGCCAGTTTCTTCCAAGAGATTTGAACAAGATGTTCAAATGCAAGTCAGAGATGAAACTTGGACCATTACTCTATCGATTGGCATACATTGGATGATAATTAATATAAGTACCGTAATTTAAAATGGTAGCATTCATTTTGGAAGATCCTGTACTAAGCCAATATTTTTATCTGTGAATATAAGATATTGATTTATACAAGTATTGAATATTTAATTTTGTTATTTTTGAAAAATAAATTAGAAGGGATTACTAAACCTGCATTCTTTTTTAGCCAAAAAGTGGAGAACCACAAGTTCGTGTTCTAACTACAGAACCACTCCGACTCATTGAAAACCATTTCTCTGTCCCACTCGGTAAGATGGACGAACTAAGATCACCAAAAAATTTTCCTCCTCCAGTTTTGAGATACATATTGAGAGAGATGTCAATTGTTTGGCATATGTATGGTGGACATGATTTTGATGTTCCTAAAGTGAAAAATGAGAAAGGTAAAAAAAATTTAAATTGAAAGTTTCTGTGTGGTCCAATCTACATGAAATTTAAACTGTAATAATTTTAAGATGTTTTATTTACAAAAATTAATTGTAAATAAAAATAGATAAAAGAGCAAAAATCACCAAATGAAAAAGTTTACTCGCAAGGAGTAAACTTGTTGACATCAAGTGCCAGTTGTGCTACATGTCACAGGAAACACTTGAACATTTACATACTATGGATTTATTTGAAACTCCTTGCTATCTAAACTTCTTACTTAGTTATTCTGTATTAAATGACATAGGTTCAATGCTAAGAGTCTTATTTGTTATATAAATTAAGCTTTAGTCATTCTAAATTTTTTTACAGGTAAAGAAAAGCATGTAACACTTCAAGATGACAAGCGAGACAGGTTTGATATTATGAGCACTTGATACTCTATGTATATACATGTAAATCTTCAATGTAAAATTTAATATTTTTAGATATGAATCCAGCACTGAAAGCAGATTATATGGACCCGTTCTTCACTTACAACCTCAGGGAGTCTCTGTAGGATTTACAAAGATTGGGGAAGAAGACTCAATCTGGACCAATGTTTTAGCATCTCCAAAAGTATCAACTAAAAATAACATTCCTAAAAGCTGGTTGATGCGAGGAGGAGTGGGAAGAATGCATGATGTTGTTATGGAACTGCAGATGAATAAGGTTACTTATATTCAATATACTTTATAATAATGACTACTGTTTGACTCATTAACTCAAAGTGGAATAGATAAAAAATTTTGAGTTAACGATACAACTAATATTGTAATGAAATTGTAAATGTCATAAAACAGACGTTATAGACATATATATATATTTACATACAATGAATTTATCTGTATATGTGGGTACATGTACAAAATAACAAAACATTGACACTATTTGTGATAAAGTCTAAAGGCAGCTCCACACATTCTGTACTAGCTGAATATTGAGCAAACATATTGCCAATATTGAGTAATGTTGATGATTTACTCATGACTTTGTTCAACAAATATTTGGAATTCACCATTTCCCACTTTTTGTTGACATATTGTGTTGAAACAAAAGGGACAAATCTACTTGGTATTGGTCTTTATTGGGTAGGTTTGTTTGCTAGCATTCAGTGAATACCAAATATGTAGAGTCACCTTAATACAAATTTGTTATCGATAATTTATTACTGATTGCCCAACAATGTTATTTGATCTGTCAACTGTCTCATAAGCATCTTGTTTATGAACAATGTAGTTTGTAGAAAGTCCCTTAAAAAGTTTGAAAGCTTTTCTAGCTTTCCCACATATAGTGGAAGCAGGATATTTGTCCATGGCAGGACCTGTTCTTCATTTCTGTCAGTTGTTTCTTGGGCTTGTTTCTTTGCTTCAGTAATGATGTCATCAGTAGAAAGTTAGACCATTGTTAATATTGACAAATTCTTTGAATGACACTACTTCATTACTTATTGTAATGAGATTGGCCCAACTTCTTTGATATAGTTCATGGATTCTGGTGGAAATTCCTATTTATTTGAAGTGTGAACAAATTGTCAACCAAAATCTGCCTTTGTGAATCAATTTGCAATGATGCTTTGTGAAATTTCATTTGAAGTTTTGTTAATCAGTTACTCCAAACTCGTGATCCATCTTTGATAATATGCAATATCTTTTTTAATTTAAAGTTGAGTGATTCCTCAATATAAAGGTTGGAATAAGTTGTAATTGAGGTAAAAATTGAACTGTTATAGCTTTCAGAGTATCATTGAATGTGTACTACATTGTCAATAAAAAGAACAATTATTCTGTTTTTAGAATCATGTGGGTGTCTAACTTTCTCAGCAGTTAGGGGGGAAAACTATCATTATCCATACTTCCTTATTTGCTACATATTATGTAAGTAATGTCTTAGCATTGTAGAAACATTTAGGCATTAGATTTTTCAGTCAGTAACTATGGCAGTTTTTCATTATCTGTCATGTTTTCTCTCAAAAAAATTATATAATCTTTGCTTTTTTTTACATCTGTGACACAATTCATCTTTGAACATAATTGTTTTATCTGACAGATATTTAAAAATATAAGCCTACTTCATGTGTTTAAAAATATCTTCTGGCCTATAGTGCTGTAAAATTCAACCACTTTGCACAATTTTACTTTTTCATTTCTGCACTTTTACCACAAATTTTATTGAAAACTCTTCTGTGCTTATTAAATTTATCCAGTTACCTGCTCCTTGCTTTGAATCTAGAATGTCCCAACTATTGTCCAAATTTTTTAGTTTTTTCTCTAAAAGTTTTCCATTGATGAGAATATATTTGTCATTATATTGGACAAAGCATTTCAAGCATGCACTTTTTAGAATGCAAATATTCACATTTACAGTATATACTTTACAAAGAACAGAATATCACATTTATGCTTTATTGTCTGATTCTGTTGTTTATTGAAAGTTTACTGAAGAATCTTCTCCATTATTTTGGATATGTAGAGAAAGTATTCAATGAAATATCAAATTCTTTTGTGATTTTTGATTATTTGGCTTTTCACCATGGTCCATATTATAAATATCTTTTCAGCTATTGATGAAATTTTACTTTTCTCTTCTTCACCACTTTACTTTATGATGATTAATGATTACATGATTTGATTTTATGATTATATGATTGATTTTATGATGATTACAAATGATTGATACACCAATTAACTGATCACTACAGCAATAAAAATATCAGCCTGTGGTTCAAATTTACAGTATATTTGGTTCCAAATAAAGAGATATATATAGACAAACTCATAAATTTGATTGGCTAATAATTAAAGTAATAATCATTGTAAACCACAGATTGTTACTTTACAGGTGAAATATCATTAAAAGTTTGAACTTATGTCATGAAATCAGTCTTTATTATATAACAGTTTTTCTCAATCTCTAACGAATCATCGCCCCCTTCAATAAAACCGTTACATAGTATCGCCCCCTTCACTTCAAAATTTGGATGCCCAGGGCCAAGGCTAACGCCAAATTCGTGCTGCATTGAGTAGACTAGTGACTAGAATAATGTTATTTGTTTAATTATTGTACGATATAACGAATAAAATATCTAATTATTCTTAATATAATGTTTTACTATATAGTCCAGAAAATTGTTTNCCTTTCCTTATTATATTATCAAGGGTATGCTTACTGATAGTTTCGATCTCTCTTCTGGAGTCTGCGCCGAATATAATAATTGTGTCGTCTGCGTAAGCAAGTTCAGCTACCGCTGGATGTTTGTCCATACGCAGAAGCTGATCGTAAGCCAGATTCCAAAAGAGGGGCCCCGAGTTAGAGCCCTGCGGGCACCCTCTATTCAATGCTTTAATAACTTCTGCTCCATTGGTATTATATATTATGCTGCGATTGTACAAATAGTCCTTCACCAGATAAAATATATTTTCAGGACATTTCGCTTCCCTGAGTGACTGGATAATCAGGGGCCACCATGTGTGGTCGAATGCGCCCCTTATGTCTAAACTTATTGCGCAACAATACTTTCTATTTGCCAATATGTACTCGATCTCGCTGATCACTTTGTAGATAACATCGTCAGTACTTCTATCGGGAAGAAACCCGAATTGTTTAGCAGATAAATAATTTGTTTTAACTATGTGCTGTAAGATGTAAGAGGTATTTCTTCTTCCTAAAGTTGTAATAATTTTAAAAGCCTAAGACTAGATTGTGGCTGGTTTTGCTTATATGCAAATTCAACAGTAGCTCTTCTATATTGTTTTCTGTGTTATCATCATTAAAAGTTACTCTAGAAGTACATCTTTTTGTACATTTTAATTATATAAAACTGTCTTAAGTAAATTGATCAGTTGTTTAAAAAAATTATTTAATGAAATATAGGTAAATATTTCAGTTGATCAACCATTCAGAATTAAAATATTTTACTTTTATAACCTTGAGTACATAATGACAAAAAGCCATTAGTAACATTTCTGCTCAAAATCTTCACTTTCTATTTTTTCCATTAATTATGAGAACAAAATATGCAACATACTCAGAAAAAAAAGCAAAAATATTCATTTTTATTATTGTTTAATACAAAATTAGCATACAGTAAGACCCCGCTTAATGGTGCCTCGCTTAACACTGATTCAGTATAATGCTGTCTGCTTGAAGCTTAAAAAAAAAGCTAAAAATTTATGCCAACTTAAATTATCGCTGCATTTTATTGATTCATACATAATACAATTATTTATGAACACGAACCAATCAGAAAAAGGTGGCCAAAAGATGTATTTTCTTTAAATCTATGTTTGTTTGGTGCAATTTTGGAAAAAATATAACATCATGGATGCCATAGCGAGGTTGAGGCTGAATTTTCACTGCAAAAACTTGTACGTCAGACGTTCAGCGCCACTTTCCTGTAAGCCTAGAAGTTTGACAGTGGTGTTTGGAATGTCGAGCATGATTCCATTGACTTTTTTTTTTTTCATTGAGTAATCATCATTTCCCCTACTAGGGGATCAGAGTCCTCCCTGTCCCGCTATCGCACCACAGGGAAAACGTTTCTTTATTACAATGTTTCATTACAAACAGATAAAACAACAAGTTTTCATTACAAAATATATAAAATTAACATTAAACTATTGGCGCGCTCTTGCTCGCCTTACAGAGGCCACCGGAAGCTTTCCGGTGCAGTAGGCTTGGGGTACACTTTCCCCAACCTTTACATCAATATCCTTCTAAAGAAGGAGAATAGATCGCAAGTAAGATTTTTATCTCGTATCATTAGATATAAGTCCAGATTAGAGTTAGTGCTGCTTAGTTGATGGATCGCTGAGAGCTCAACTCTCTGTTGTTCATATCTGTAACATTTACTTAACAGATGATCCATGTCTTGTAACTCTTCGCCACAAACGCAACTACTGTTCTGTTTTTTACCAATACGCTGTAAGTATGCGTTGCAATTACCGTGGCCAGTTAATACTTGGCTAGTAATGTGGTTTATAGGAATCCAGTGTAAGTCTTTAATTCGTTCTTCGAGATTCGGTAACAACCAAAATGTATGTCTCCCTTTGCTGGAGTTAGTCCACCTGTCTTGCCATTCCGAAATGGTGACACTTCTAAGTTTATATTTTACTCCCGAGAGAGGGAGTTTGCTATAAGTTATATCCGCTAGATGGGCAGCCTCCTTAGCTGCCCGATCCGCAATTTCATTCCCAACAATGCCCGAGTGGGCTTTCACCCAACGAAATTTTATATTAAGTTTATATTTCCGTATAGTAGTTTTTATGTTGACTGCAGTTAAACTGGTATCTTGAAACCTCTGGAGTGCATGAATTGCCGATCTACTGTCTGTGGTTATCAATACCTTGTTCGATTCACAATTAACTGAGATCCATTCAACGGCCATCTCTATTGCTTTTAATTCGGCCTGAAACACCGAACAACTATCGCTTAGTCTGATTTTATCTTCATAAACTTTGTTCTCGTTGTTAATAACAACAAAGGCCGCTCCAACCTTCCCGTCTACTTTGGAGCCATCTGTAAACACCTCCACCTCACCTCGCTCCTCTTCATGGGCAGTTTGAATCTTTTGTCGGTAGTATGGTTCAGGAAGTTCAATCATTGATGGTTTCAGGTCAACTTCTGGCCCAGCTATTTCCTGTCCTTCCACTGTAATCCTTACACCCCTTCTGCACTTATATTGAGCAGCTTTTTCTTTTACTATAAGATCTATAGGAGGAGTGCCTGCAAGCACCTGCAGCGCCTCCGTTGACACCGTACGATATGCTTTCGTCAACCGTAGGAGGGCGCACCTCTGCATACTATTCAATTTGTTTTGTATGCATTTCTTCTCTGTTGCCGTGTGCCATGCGATTGCTCCGTAGGTCGCCCGTGGAATGAAGGCTCCCTTATAAATAACTTCGAGTGCATCCTGACCGAGTCCCCAGTTAGACTTGGCTACTCTCGCCAGTGCGTTAAACATTGTTGTACATTTGTTC
>NW_019384576.1:1839543-1863510 GCF_000671375.1 Centruroides sculpturatus | reverse complement strand
CATATGCGGAAATAGTGAGACTAAACATAAATCAAGGTCTAAGTCAAACATCAAAAACAATACATAATAAAGGAGATGAAGGTGATAACAGTGCAGTATTGGTATATCCTGAAAAAGAAGATAACATCGAGGTTAATATGAAGGAAGTGACAGGGAAGATCATGGATAGGATACAACCACACGAAATAAAAGTCAAAATAAAGCAACTAAAACAGATTAGAGGGAATGGTATATGCATAAGAGTAGGAAGTGAACAGGAAGGGAAAAGGTTAAAGAAGGCAATAGAAAATATATCAGAAATCAAAGAAAACATCAATTGCAAAATATCCACAGGTAAAAAACCGAGAGTAATATTATTAAATGTCCCTCAAAGTATACCAGAAGAAAATATAATTGAAATAATGTCGGAACAAAACAATATCTGGAGAAACATGAATAGTACAACAGTAAAAGAGAACTGCAAGATAAGTACAGTTATAAGAGGAGGGAAGAACAAAGAAAACTGTCATCATGTGGTACTCCTAGTTACTCCACAAATCAGAAATATTCTCATAAGCCAAAAGAAAATATCATTATCTTGGTCAACAATCTGGGTGGATGACTTTGTACCTGTTACCAGGTGTTTTAAATGCTGTGGTTTCGGGCATTGGGCGAGAGATTGTCAGAAAGAACAAATATGCAGTCACTGCACAAAAGGACATTGCTTTAAGGACTGTAAAATGAGACATGAAATCCCAACATGTGCAAACTGCCTACAAACAAACAGAAACCTTCCACCCGAAAGGAAAAAACCTACAAACCACAACGCATTCAATAATCAATGCCCATTATTACTGAAAGTCAAGGAACAAATAATAAACAGAACAAATTACGAATTATAAAAGTAAGCAAAGGTACAATCTGGAAGACAATTACAGACAGTTAAAAATGGAAAACAATAGTAAAGAAGTTACAACGAAAACACTTAAAATACTTCAGGTTAACGCACAAAGATGTAAGGCAGCCAGTTCAATTTTAATGCATAAAGCAAAAGAATTAGAAGCGGATGTGGTTTTAATTCAGGAACCGTATACAATACAAAACTCAGTGGTTAGACTTGGAAACTGGCAAATTTTAAGTAAAAGTACGGAAAAAACACCAAAAAACTGTATTGCTGTTACCAATGGGACGATTGACATTGCACTAATTCCTAGTCTCTCATCTGAAATAATTACAACGGCTATTATACATCACGATCCGCCAATATATATAATAAACGCTTATCTATCCCCATATCTAAACGACAAAAAAGCAATAAACCAATTAGATAAAGTACTTAGAAAAATAGATAGTAAGTACATAATTATGGCTGGGGACTTAAATGCCAAATCGGAAGTTTGGTTTAATAAAAAAGAAGATAGAAGAGGACATATGATCATGGACTTAATGGAGGAATTTGAAATGATATCCGTGAATATGACCGACCACCCCACATTTTTTACACCAACCGCAAGAGGATGGACTGATGTTTGTTTAGTAACAGAAGACCTAGCACAGAATATAGTCACATGTGAAACATTGCTGAGTATCACAGGATCCGACCACAGATACATATTCACAAAAATTGGTCATCTCCAAAACATTAAACAAAACGAAAGAAGAATCATTAAACATACAAACTGGAAATGGTACCAAGACTTTTTTAACACAAACTGGTCAAGCCATGAATTCCCATATATTAAAACGAAAGACGATATAGAGAAATACATTAACTATGTAACAACAGATATGAAAAAAGCATGGATCCAAGCAAGTCGAGAAATAAAAACAAAGCAAAAAAGGACACACTGGTGGACTAACGACCTACAGAAACAAAAGAAAAACTTAAATAAAGTTAGAAAACAGCAAAACAGGACCAAGGAAGAAAGTAAAAAACAACAACTAAAGGAAAAATACAAGGATCTTCTCAGGAAATATAAGAAAAACGTCAACTCTACCAGAACTGAAAAATGGAGGATATTTTGTACTGAAAATAATTCTAAGGGACCATGGGATCTTCCTTATCACCTGATATTTAATAAAAAGAAAAAACTAAAATTACCAGACATAATAGAAGAAAACGATGAAAATCAACAAAACTCCCACCACAACATTGAAGAAAACATCAATAAAATTCTAGATTATCAATTTCCAAGGGATAACGAAAAAGAAACGGAAGAGGATGACGAATTGCAAATACAAACGGATCTCCAAAATAGTCAAAGAGAAGAAGAGGAAAATATAAAATTATTTACCTTCCAAGAAATAAAAAATGCAATCACCTCAATGAAAAATGGAAAATCTCCCGGTCCAGATAAAATTACACCGGAAATGTTAAAAAATGCCTTTAAAGAAATACCAATAGTGTTTGTTTACTTATTCAACGAATNAATTTCATCAATTGTAATCCAGATATTCCTCTGGAAAAGGCAAAAGTAGTACTAAATCTATGTAACATTTTTATTGGAAAGTATGTATTTGCTGTACGGTTTAAAAATGCCATCTTGTCTTTAATGTCATTGCAAGTTGCAATGACACATGGAAATTGTAACTCTGCACTTTTGTATTATGTATATATTTGTCACTCTGTATTTTATACTTTTGTACATATGTTGTTTAAGTAAATGCCGATGCAGATGCCCCTGGGGTTCCATGGGGGTGCCATGGTACTCTCTTTTTCACACTGTCCTATCCTTCTATCTTTCATCTTCCATCACTAAACTCTTCTTTCAACTTCAAAACAGGGCTAAGTCTTCTGCTAAATAAGACAGCCCTACTTAACTTTCTTTGTTGAAGTAACAAAAATTAAAAAAGAGAACGACAGGATAGAGGCCAGAGGAGAAGAAACAAATCCTCCAGGGCACTCATGCAGAGAGACAGCTGGGAGCTCACTTGCATTAGGTGGAATTGGGGGCATGATTCCTTTGGTACCTTCCTTTTTGGGAATTTGACAGAGTTGTGAATATTCATTATATCTTGGCAATGATAAATCAATTAGTAAGTTGTCATGGACATAAATTATTATGTCTTATTCACCTATTTTCTGATGAATCAATAATCAAGGAACATGGATTTATTCCACACCTACACCTCAGTCTAGCCATTAAATGTACTTCAAAATGGAAGAAAGAGACTCCTGTCACTATAAATAAATAATATTGGCATCTTGGTCCTCCCAAAACCTGCTTAAGATATCTCCCAGGAGTTGTTTTAACTTCTCATTTCCAACTGAGATCAACAATCCAAATAGAAAATATTTGTCATTTCATTATTCCTCTCATCAAGAATATAATCAATGAGACTGAATTACAAATAATCTGAACTCTTCTAACCGAAAAGACAGAGTCGTCTTCATGTCAAGAATTTCAAGCAGACATTGATATTTTGCAGGCAGACAAATCATGAAGCCAAATGGAACAAGATCTAAAACAACTCCTTTCATCCCATAAGGAAAATCCATTCTCCAGCCCTTTTTCGATCTTCAACAGTCATCACCTTAATCACAATTGCTTCCATTTTTGGAATTGTGAGTCTTTCCATTGCATTTTATTATTGTCGTCAAAACGCTCATCAACACTCATGACTGACCTGGCACCCTGCTATTGAATTAACAGAATATACCAGATACACCACCAGCAACTCCAATCTAACACCTAAATCCTCAGGATAGAGCCTCAATTCTTATGTGAACTCTGTTTCAAGGAATCTTTAATATCACACATTTTGGTTTACGTTCATAATGGTCCATTATTTCTCATAACTACATATTAAAATATGGAATATTTATCATTTGCATTACCCTATGACATGGAAGAACCTCTACTAGTTGATTGAGGAGCATATAGAGGCCCTCAAGAAAGCGAAAGAGCAATGAACTTTGCAAATGAATTCCTTACTTCTCATTTTCCTTTTGGGATATAACCCCACTAATATTAATGGCCAGCTATTTTCAAGAAATTGCTCAACCAACAGTTATTAGAGAGGAGAGAGAATGTGTGAACATAATAAAAGTTTCATATTTTGAATAACCAGGGGTACGTTCGTAAAGTCGAACGAGTTAAACGCGTTCTAACCACTAGCTCCCTGCATGACCTTATCAATTTTGGTCATCAGAATAGCAGGGGGGAATAACCCCAAAATAGGAGGGGAATACTATAAACACTCTCTCTCATTTTGGCATGCATTAACACACTCCACTCTATTTCAATTTTCTTTGTAAATTTTTTTTCCCACTTGAAAATTAAATATTTGTTGTTTGCTGGTTAAATACATAGTGGAGTGTGTTATTTCTGGTGCACTGTCTCCTCCATCCCTCCTCTCTCTCTGCACTCTCTCCTCCATCCTGGGCCCATTCATTGTCTCATACAAGACCGCTCACGCAATAATTATACAGAAGGTTCCTATGCAACTGAAATCATGGGACATGTCAATTCTGACTTGGGCACAGCCAACATAGCCATCACAGTGTTGACATAATGGTCACACCAGTGTTCAACTTTGTGATAATACCTTCATCTCCTTGGAGTGAAAAAGAATGCATACAAAATTAGACATGATAAAATTTACTCCAAAGTACTATAAGTTAACATAAGTTATCTCTGATCACATTATGCTAACAAATTATATTGAGTTAAGTTGGGACAACAATAAAATTTGAGTTAGTGTGAATTTTGTCCTTTGAGAGTCTATTATATTTTCATAGTAATTATTTTGGATTTTATTATGTGTTAAAAAAATTAGGTTCGCTTCCAACATGAAGTCTATCCGGAAAAAACCGAACAAGCATCCAGGCAAGTGCTGATAATTCATGATGTAGAGATTCGAGATCGTCTAGCATCTTCCAAAATCAATAAGTTTCTTTACCAGTATGCATCTCAAGCCATGCCTCGTCAGTCTCATGCTAACATGGTTACTATTTTTATTTTGTTTTTGTCTGTCAATTTTACTTCTTACATGGAAAATTTGATTAAAATTGCTTGCAGGTCGTCATCAAAGCCGTTCACATCAGACCGGATCCAAATCTTCTTACACAAGAATGTTCGTTGAAAGTTTCTCTAAAACCTTTACGACTCAATGTTGACCAAGCAAGTCTGCCTTTTTTTCCTTTCTGCTTTTATTTTCCTTTTTTTTTTTCTTAGGTTTAAAAGTATAATGATTCATTTTTAGGATGCTCTGTTGTTTTTATATAACTTTTTTACTGAAGTCTGTGATATCTCATCTGGTAAGGATACAGTAGGTAAGTATTATGAGGAGAACCTTTAATATTGTGAGAAATAACACGAAAGTTTACCATAAAAATTTATAGAAAGTAATACTGAGACCTCGACCACACCTCACCATTCTCCCGTAATGGGAGTGACTTCGCCAACGTCGTCTGGTCTAACCCCGACAGAACCTGATCGCTTACTGATCATGCTACAGGAAAGAACAGAAGAAACTCAAGATCTAATAAGCCCTTTACAAGAGAATGCTAATAATGATGGCAAGAGCAACATTTCAAGTAACAAATCCTTTACGACACCCATATTTTTCAGGTAAATTTTTCGTAGTAACACTTCCAAGAACATTAGAGCGTATTTTGATTCTAATTTTCATGTAAAACGCTTAGGTCCTTCGAATTTACTCCAGATGTTCCTATTAAATTAGATTATCACGGAAAGCGAGTCGACATGGAACAGGTGAGTGTTGTACTAAAATATAACTATGTGTAATGAATGAGAATACAGAATAGTTTTCATAATAGGGTGCATTAGCTGGTATATTAATGGGACTAGGTCAACTGAATAATTCTGAATTAAAATTAAAAAGGTTATCCTACAGACATGGGTAAGTTATCTGCCACTTTCCTCTTTATATAGTTATACAATTGTCAAGCTTTATCAAACTTAACATTCAACAGGCTTCTAGGCATAGATAAGTTATTAGCGTACATTTTAAACGAATGGCTTACAGACATTAGAAGAAATCAGTTACCTAGTGTATTAGTTGGTGTTGGTCCAATGCATTCTGTAGTTCAGTTAAGTAAGTAAGAAAGAAACCTAAAACCTTTGTTTTCAGTTTATACAAAATTAATTTTTATTATTTTATCTTCTAGTACAGGGAATTAGAGATCTGTTCTGGTTGCCGATTGAGCAGTATCGGAAAGATGGGCGAATCGTTCGAGGAATACAGAGGGGAGCCAATTCATTTACGACATCGACGGCAATGGCCTGTTTAGAATTAGCCAATAGACTCGTTCAAACAATTCAGGTACTACCAATTCTATAACATTTGTCTAAATCTGTATACAAGATATGATTATTAATTTGATTTTTTTTAAAGGGTGCTGCTGAATTCACTTATGACATGGTGTCTCCAGGTCCAAGTGTCAGGATAAAAAATCAGATTGCGAATAGAAAATGGCACTCCAGTTCTCAACCTGCAGACATCCGTGAAGGAATGGCAACAGCTTATCAAGTAGTCAGAGAAGTAAGATGTCATTTATTATTTTGTTCGACAATACCAACATGTGTATTATTTTGTTAGATGTGATATAAAAAAGTATTTATCGTAGGGTTTAGGAGATACAGCAAGAAATTTTGTGAAAATTGCATCGGAGGAGCACGAGCACAAAGGAGTCTCCGGAGCTGTGGGAGGAGTTCTGAGGCAGATACCACCGACAGTAGTTAAACCAATAATTTTGGCCACAGAAGCCACGTCGACAGTATTAGGAGGCGTTCGAAATCAGTTAGTTCCAGATGCCAGAAGAGAAGCCGTCGAGAAGTGGAGATGCGAACAGAGACATTAATTTTGATTGCATTGTAAAGGTGAGTTTTTAGATTTAAAAAAAAAAACTTCAAATTTACATCAAAAGTTACCTTACTACAAATCTTATTTTCAGATGATTGAGTCCTACTTGTGATAATATAAATTACAACCACTGACAAAAGGGGACAGGATATTTCAATCACCACTTATTTCCTCTTTATTTTTATATTTTTAAAACAAAAAGCCAGAGTATTGGATCTACAAATCATATATATATATATATATATAATTCTGCTAAGATAGGGTAAAAATCTACCATTCTAATAGTTGCACATATCAAAATAAAGAAAGAAAACTTAGTTTTCGAACATAGTCCATGCGGTAAACGTGTATAAATTCTCCTATTGATCTTGTCCCATTTTTCGGAAAAAATGCATTGTTATTGTGATAATGTATTTATGGTTGTACAGACTGCACGCGAGCATTTTTTGGAATATTTTAAGTGTTTAAAATTTTAAAGATTTACGACTGTTGACATCTGTATAGATCTATATATATCTATATATGTGTGCAAGTAAAGTTTATAACTGAAAAATCGGTCATCGTCGACAAAAGCTTTTCTTTTTCTTTTGTGATGAGTTTTATGTTGTTTGAATTTAGCAAAGTTCCATATGGCATAAGTGTCCTACTACTTATCATTTTCTCTGCTCGAAGGAGTCGATGGTGCGAATATTTATTTCAAGAGACGTATAAATGAAACTTGTGCAATTTTGTGTGCTTAGAGTAAGTGGCTGTATATAAGATATTTGCAATAAAACAAAAGCTCGTTTTTTTTCCATGTCGACATCTGTCGTTACTTTAAAAACAAGATCATGAAACATAGGTTATATAAATTTATTATTGTTCTAAAAATTTACATGATTTTTCTTATGTTAAAAATAATAATAATAATAATAGTAAATAAATTATTACAAACATGATATAAGTGGACGAATCTGTACATGCTAAAGAAAACTTTCTTTGAAAAATATTCTACGTTTAGAAGAAATATATTCAGATAAAAATTTAATTTTTCCTTACGAACAAGTCTATATAAATTATGGTGCAAGTGTTACATAACCATTAATACTTCAAGCTATTATTTGGCATTGGCTTCATTCCTGCAACATGTTTTTTTGTTAACTATGGGAATGATATGTGATTGAAAAGAATGCCATAATTACATCTACAGCTGCTTATGAACAAATCATTGGAAAATAAATATATATAGAAGAATTTTGTATCTGACAGCTAAGCTATGTGGTGTCTAGGAGCATTTGGCCAAAGGAAGCAGGGCTGCCTTTTAAAGACACGAAACAGAGAAACTAACAAATTTTATTGTTTTGCATTGTCTCTTAGAAGATGGAGAAAATATGATCGAAATGCGAAATGGCTTCATATAATGAGTGATCGAAGGGAAGTACAGCAAGAAATTCAGCTGCCATTGCCAAAGTCCTCAAGAATTATACTTTTATTTGATCGTCCTATAGTACTGAGATAGCATGTATTTATATTTTTAAATGAGAGGTGAGATCTTCAATGAGAGAATGCATCAAAATTTTTACATATTAGTTGCAAATTATTGCAATTTATAATTTTTATGTAATTATAATAGATCAGGAGAGGTGTGTATATCCGTTTTCATTAAGCCGTAGAGTTTAGATTCACGATAAAATGTCCACTTTGCTTTTGTAGATGAATTGATAATTGCATGATTTAGTGCAATAAAATAGAAATGTGTAATTGCATCGTACACTCAAAATGTAATTCTCACAAAGTGCAATACACTTCATACTTTGAATAAGCGAATCCACAAGAGTATCTTCTGCGAGGTTGTTCAGTGATCGTAATTAAATATTTTGCACTTAAATTGAGCAATAATAAATTTTAGCTTTTTATAAAATCATATTGCTTATTAATTTTATTTATTTTTTTCAAAATTTTGAGCATGTTTAAAACTAACTTAAAAAAAAAATTGTGCAGAAAATGCAAGACTAGTTTCAAAAATCACAGATGGGATCAGATTGATGCAGGCTCATTTAATCCATCATTGCATATTTGGAGTGATTAGAGTTTTAGAAAACAATTGGTGACATTATTTAGATGGTACAATCAAAATTTTGCCAAGTTGGCACTAAACTGATTGTAATGAAAGCTTCTACAAATTTAAACTGAAAGCAGCAAATGTACATTGTACCCAAATACACATTGCTGTTTCAATTAGACAGTAATCCATAATTTCTAACAATAGCATGTAAGCCTGTCTGCATACAAAACTGGAGCTTATAAAAAAAAACATTAGTGAATGTATACATATAAAAAATATTCAACTAAATGCAATAAATTCACTAACGTCTAGCTTAAAATAAATGCAATTTGTACAATTTGAATTCTCGTCGATTATACACCTGAGTTTTTGTCTGTCCAGCTAGCAAATAACTAACAAGTCTGTCAATTACGAAGTAATGCAACTGGGGTGAATAACTACGTTAACATTAGTATAAACAAATTATGCATAAACATTATTGTGGAATAAATAAGGTCTAGTGCAAGGTTCTAGAAGAGTCACCCAAGTCAGCAGTCCAGAGATGAATGCAATCATTATGAACACCCTGGTCGGCCTGGGATGGACGAAAATCTCTCCAAAATCCGGAAATCCCATGTGGTTACAAAATGCATGGACAAGAAATGGTGCCAAGAAATGATCTGAAGAAGAAATGAATTTACACTTTGGTATTTGTTTGTTAAAAGTGATGATGCAAGAATACAAAAATATTTTACCTGTGCGTATAAATAAATAAGCAGAATACATTCCAAAAATTGTCGTATATACAAGTTGAAATACTAAGGTGAAGAAAATTAAGTTTATATTGTAGATAGTCCATTATGATAATGAAACAAACAACACAAACTTACATGACTGTAGAACGGCATGTTTAATATTAGTTCCTATAATTAATCTCTCCCACAAATGATGTAAATGAGCTGTAAAAATAGAAATGATTTAAATCTGACATTTCGTGAAATGCAGATTTGTACTAGTGACTCACCTAATCCGAAGAACAGAGGACATATTAAAATAGACATCGAAGCACCGAAACAAGGCACTAGAATCGGTAGCATGCAGGCACGAAAGGTGAATTCTTCTGAAAATGGAGCCTGGTGAATTTGAAAGATATTTTAAAATGAAGCGAAATAATTTAATAACAATGAAACTGGTTTTAAAGTAATCAAGTGGTTAGATTTTGTAGCTGTTTATAAATACTAAATTTTCTCAAAAGATATTTCTAAGTTTCATGCTATTTCAATTTTTATGACATGCAAATTCTGTTATAAATATAGAGAAATAATAGAGAAATGCCCTGATCCAAACTTGGGAGTTCTCATAACAGAAGTTTCTTTATTTTCTTCGACCCAGTGCATGCAATAAACATAAAGTGGCCCAATAAAGGATTTTCCAAAAAGAAAGTTATAATAAATAGCAATGTTAATTATTATCTGAGAACATTATAACATATGTTATAAACATTGGTAAACTGTCCAAGTTTCACATTGCCCTTTACAATTTCTCAATGTGTGCATCTTGTCATGTCACACATATACAGTTGACCCCCCCTATAATTACGGTCCCTATAATTACGATTCCTATAAAACTACGAAAAAATATACGTATTTTGGAAATGTTGAGTCGGATTAGTGTAGAATCGATTAATTTTATGGAAGAAAACCTTTCAATCAGCCGTAGTCCGTAAACTTGACACGTGTCGGGCTGTGATTGGAACGACTTGTAAGAAATCGGATTCCTAATAAATTGGAACGTATCTATATCTTATAGGGGGGTCGACTGTACTCAAATTTGTCCTGTGCTTGCTGTGGCGTACCCATCATAACTTTTCCCATGGCTGCCATAATTCTACAGATCCCACAGATTACTCAAGTTACATGGTGATGAGTAATTCAAACTTTGCAAACTGCCTTCTGTGTTGCAAAGTCACCATTTTCATCTATGACACTTCTTAGAGGCAGTAGATGACAAGACACTTGAATACAGATGGGAGATGAAACTCAGATGGTTACTCTATTGATTAGTGTATGCCACATAGTTCTTGGATAATAATTAACATAATTGCAGTAATCTAAAATGATAGCATTATGTTCATTTTCGAAGATCCCATAGAAGATGATACTGAATAAGGGACACCTTCCAACCCATAGACAAAATAAATGGTGTTTCAAGAGCCATTGGATGTATTTATTTCTGAAAAAAAAATGAAAATAAGGTATTTTTGTGTCTGGCTTTTCCAAGTGCCAAAAAAATGGCCTCAAAATTTGTGACACAGCATACAAGTGCTTCACTCTAGCTAACCAACTTCCTGATTGATAATAAGAGGAAGTATTTTTTTCTCTTTACCTCTGGTAACTGTAGTTCAAACATGTATACATAGGTTTATCAATAAATTTAATTCTTTAAATATTTGTCAGTGTATTTATACAGAATGGTGTGCTTATAACAGAATGTGGTAGTTTTTGGTATAAGTTTTGCAACAAAACCTATGGGATTACTGTTAATATTTGGATAAACTGTATGTAATTGTTGCACTGATAAGTCATGCAGTTTATCTAATTAAATTCATATAAATTGTATATATGTGATGGGGTATTATTCAACTTTTTCATTACAAAATTCCTTTCTTCAATAAAGATTCAAGTAATTTTGTATCTCAAATTCTGGAAATGCATTATTTATTACAGATGCCAATTGATATTAACACTTAGCGACATAAAATATTGGTGCTTAATTTTTAACACAAACGCTGGAAGATTACAATACAGAAAAGTGTGTATAATATGATATAAATACCATCTGATACCATACAGATAAAAAGAAGTCATGAGTGTTACCACATAACCTTCTCAGCTAAGATCATGGAATTGCATACTACTTGTATATGAATGTACTGTACTGTACACTTATTTTTATGCCAATTTTGACACTTGCAGGAAACAAAATTTAACTTTGTATTTATTTTCATTTTGTTTTTTGGAAACATTATTTTGTGAAAGGGTTGGGAAGTTTCTCTTGTAATACAATGAAGATTCAATATATTATCAGTTATGGATAGTGGCAGACCTAGCTGGGTACAGCAAGTAAGGTGCACCAAGACAAGCCTTTACTAAAGGTAGATTTATACTAGGACTATCTGAGCAGTCATGTCAATTGAAACCATCCAACTGTGATTTGAAGGATGTGTGGCAAAACAGTGTATGCATGCACACTAACCAGTTCTGTCCTAAACAGCATAAATCTTAACCATTGTGGCACACTGTCATATATAATGCCTTACCTCCTGTACTAGCACATCATTAAAATTCTGTGTTTCCTTTCATTTCACACAATATATGGTTACTACACAATTCCCTTTATGTTTACTTACTTACTAAGTAAACATAAAGGGACTCTCATTAGTTGTGATATCCTTATGAATATTTTCAATGATTAGTTGACAACACAGTCATCATTCAAACAGTTTCGACTAGCTAAACATTATGATCTTGCCTATTCTGTCCATTATGTTTGTAACTGCCGATGGAGACGAACAAACTAAATCAGATACTCCTAGTGCAAATCTGCCTTAGCAAGGAAAAATAATAATTTTCAAATATTCCTTATAATATATTCAAATTTTGTGAAGTTATATAGAACCTACAAACTTTATTATATTGATATATAAATAATTTTTGGACCAGGGCCATGAAGCACTTGATCCATCACCAATTCAAATACTTCACAATTATGGATAAAGAACACTAAAATTCCTCTATAATTCTAAATAGACAAATGTCACATTAAAATGATTATTACATTCCTCAAATTTAACATCCGTTTGGAAACGAGTTTTCTGGACCATATTTTGGTCCAGAAAACTCATTTCTAAAACAGTCTTCTGCATTGTCATAAGCAATTCTCCTAGTAATTAAAGAAGAAAATGGACTAATCTATGGATGATAATTTTAATTGTCTTGGTGTTAGAACTGTAATTTGGAATAGCATATTATGCATTATTTTCTATTAGAGAAACAAACAAATTTGTTAATTAACTGGTGATTCTATCAAGTAGAATGCATACTTGGCCACACGCTATGATATAAGTTACTGTATAAATGTAATTCAACTAACAGTAACTTCTACCCAAATTCCAATCAGCATGAAGCATTTAATGGCTGTATTCACAACCAAAGAGTTAAGAGTTAGAAATTAACCAATATGCATTCACATACTAAAAGTAAACTTCTAACTTAATCCTTGGTTGTTAATATAGCTGTATGTATGTATTTAGTGAAGTACAAAATGGCCACTTAGTTTTAATACAGTCGTTTCAAATTAAAGAAGCATATAAGGTACTTACTACAATGTGATTTCTTAACCAGATCAAATTTCTTAAATTAGTAGACCAGTATGTTGTTTCTACAGGAGATGATAAAGTTTTTACTCATCAAATTTCATTAAATTTAATTAATTAAACAAATAAAACTCACCAAAATAAATAGTGCAGATGCCATCGATGTAGTGCATAAAAAGAGGACCAAAGAAAAGTACCTATAAATAAAGGTAAATCACTTAGATTTTAATTAAAATTACAGGTATCCCTTGATCAAATTAAAGTACAAAATTAATTGCGGCAATCCCTTTATTTACATGGCTTTACCAGTTGTTTTTTACTTAATATGGATACCATATTTTGATTAACGTAATTTTGATGCACACGGTTGGATCATGGGGTTAACCACATTAATCAAGGGATACCTGTACATCTCGTTTGTTCGTCATTTAAGATATAATTACCATTGTTAGTAATAGAGGAATGGTCAATGCAGCGATGCAGCCAGACCATCTGATCCCTAATAATTCCAGAATTCCTGGATTCTAGGATAATCAAGTTGCTTCAATTATTCAAATTATGAAATTTTTAAAAACAACTTCCTTACCTCTTTAAAATAATTAAAATTTGTTCCAAAATAAGTGAGAAATGGTGATATGATGGCAACAACGAAAACGCTTACGAATCTCCTCTTCACTGTCAGAGGATGATCTCTAAACACACAAAAAAGTTTATAAACATTCATCACACACTTAAAAGAATACACTTGATCCAAATTCTTCAACAAGATCTAAGATCAAAAAATGATGCAGACACTTCATTCAAATTCTAGTCTGAAAAAATTAATTTACAATTTGCATTTCTTATCATGTAATAGTTAATGTAAGATTTTTTTGTACTGGTAACAAGTTGTTCTGCTATTTTTACATCACTTCCTCACATGTTTTGTGAAGAATAGTCCATTTATCCATCACTGGACAACTCTAACAGCAGCCTATTAGTTTCTTTGAGAATCTGAATGATTATGGGTTACTGTTTAGGCAACAAAAAAAAAATGTAAATGGAAACTCAAAATATCATAACAGAGAAGGTTTTGTGAAAAGGTATCCCCCGTATCATTATATATGGAATACCCATGTATTGATGCATATGACACATGGGTAATGAACCAAGCATACATACAACATGTATGATTGATTTACAACAGTTATATTTATGTCAGAACTAAAAATGACTAGTAACATCTGAAAAAGCAAGAAACAAAACATGGATTCATACATATTTATGGATAGAATTACACCTCTGAATGAATGATTGGGACCTTACCAGAGCTGTAGACCATACCCTTAAGTGCAAAAAAGTCAAAGGAACCATACCTCTACATGTGATCCTTTGTGAGAAACAGCCCTGAAATCAGCCTACTTCCAGGTTGCATGTGATCGGGAGTCGTTTGCTCCACGAAGACTATCACATTTAACTATTTAGTCCACAACTATGCTGGCTTCAAGCGGCACACTTGATTGTTCGTGGAGTACTTGATTTTATGTAATTTTATGGGTGTGAGGCTGCTCGTCCATCTGACTGTATGTGGATTGTCACTATTGCTCGCCTTGACTGATGCAGAGCATGGAGAATAAGCAGTATACTTATTTGTGGTAAAAACTGACCTTTGGAGTGAAGGTTTGGAGAAGAATTCCATGTACAGGTATGGTTCCATTCACTTTTTTGCATGTACTGTACAAGGGAATCTTTAACTCTGAAATTGGCAAATACCTCATTCAGACTTCACTAATTCATATCATTGTAACGAATTAGCATAAATTGATAATTTATTAAAATCAAATGAAGATATAGAACCAATATATGTTATAGGTCCAATATTTAATCAATTCGACCATATACAGTAAATGAATACTTCACATAAATGCATCTTAACTATGTGATTTATTACATTAAAACCCAACACAGATGTTCCAAATCTACTATATTTACATTCATAAACAGACAAACTACGACTTGCAACGTGCTTACAGTTAGTAATACGAATAGAACTATGGATTCACCTGTGATTCATCTTCTTCCATATGTACAGGCTACCAACATAAGTAATAGCCAAAACGAAGCAGAATAATATCGCCTTGAAGCAATTTGAGTCCTGCGACAGATCTTTTTCGGATACTTGCGAGTCTCCACCGTCGGCAGCCATCTTGAATCCGCGACGAGGATACTCCTGGTGTCGAAAGTTTGAACTCGTGTAAATAATTGATAATACGTAATAAAATAAATAAATAATGGAACAAATTTAGTTTATAGAACACCAATTTAATAATAATAATAATGTTTAAATATAACGAAACGGTGAGTTTATATATTTAAAAATCATAAAATAAAGCAATTTTTACTTGGGTGAGTGAGTGTGCGTGATAGCGAGTCGTTATCGTTTGGTTTTCATTTAGTTTCCGAACGTTCTTAAAAATACAGTATTTTCGCTGTTTTGTACGCGAGTAAATTAATTAAAATTAAATTATTTTTCTTGTTAAATGCAATTAAAATAATGTTTTTAAACTAATTTTTATATTTCACATTATATAACTGGGAATTCTCAAATACAATCTACTTGGGAGGTTCGAAAATTCTACTCCAGTTAAATTAGTTTGGTTCTCGAGACTTTATGAACGTTCTAAATGTTTTATGCGATTTCAAGGATCTTCCTAAACCTCCCGTTCCGAAACTCGGATTAACGATTGAAAGATATCTGAATGGTATTAAAAGAATAATACCTGGAGAACAATACGCAGTGACTGAAAAATTAGCAAGAGAATTTAAGGATAGTGAAGAAGGAAACACCCTTCAATATCTGATAAAGGAATATGCGGAAGAGACTGACAATTACGTGAGTTATCTAATTTTAAACACGTTCGAAAAGTCCTCACGTGGTAAACAATTACGACGCATATTTTGGAGCGTAACGCATAAAAGTTTCTTTATGTTCCATATATTATTTTTGCTATTATCTTCTTATCATCCTTCTCCTCTACTTTATTACCTTATTCTTCCGATCATTCTTCTTTATCATCATCATTCATTGATTACATTCTTCTCCGCCATTTTCCTATGCATTGTATTCTTTCTTTCATCAACTTCTTTATTTTCTTATCTTCTTCCTCCTCCTGTAATATGGAATTACAGTAGTGTAAAATATCGTATACAGTATATGCCCCCCGCTTTCTATATTGTGGGCCCAACCGAACCAACAATGGGCTTGTTGGTTCAGTCAGGCCCAAAATGAAAAATTTCTGAACACAGCCGATTTTTACAGGTTACAGAATTTTGGTTAAGTGACATGTACTTGAGATCGCCACTTCCACTTCCCATTAATTGTAATCCGTTTTTTATGTTACCAAAACAATCATTTAAGACTGATCTTGAACGTTATAGGTGAGACACTAAAAATGTTTTTATATATTTTACTCTAATACTATTACTATAAAGTATAAAACACCATTTACAATTCTTCCTTAAGTTACATCGCACAATTCATCATATTTTCTCTACTACAAAAGATTAAATTGGACAGGTAAACTTATCTGAAATTTTATATTTATTAATTTGAAGAATAATATATTAATTTATAGAGAAGAAGTAGAGCAAGATATTGTTTATACACATGGGAAAGGTTATCCTTTATCCATGGATACGGCTTATAAGTTATATTCTGGATATAGAAGGCCCGATATAGAAGACAAACAAATATTTGCCAAGTCGTCAAACCATATCATTGTCATTTGTAATAATCAGGTAATTGTGCCTTTGAAGAGAAGTCTAAATCAAGTGAAAATATGGTAATTTTTTAAAATAGATTTTTAGACTGCAATTTGAAGATAGTTCGGTTTATCCCAGTGAAGAAGCATTATGCAAAATTCTTACAAAAATTGAAGAAGAGAGTGTGAAAGAACCTATTTATCCTCCTGTAGGGATCATTACAACAGCGAGTCGTCTGGATTGTTCAAATTTTCGGCAGATTCTATCAGAAGGTATAAATTTAGACATTTCTGATGCCATATTTTTGATAATTTTCAATACTTTTATAATTGTCCAGATTATCGTGTGGGTAAAAATATTACTATTAATATATGGATTATCGGTTTGAATTCGATTCAGCCCTCATAATTTATAATAATGGATTGTATTGCATTATATGAAATACAATCCATTATGTGCTTATAAACCAAACACACTTGGAACTTGGACCAGTAGGGGCATATCTTTTGGCATCATTTGAAGAAAAAAATCTGTTAAAAATGCCAGTTCAAATATTTGTTACATGGAAAAACGTTGTATCTACCGGTAATTGCAGTGTTTCCGAGTAAAGTATTGTAGAAAACAAAATTAGAATTGCGTTGAACGTGTTCAGCAAGGTCTGAAAATTATCTCCGTTATATGGTTTTAAATTTCTTCAGATGACCAGCAATAACTATTGTGTGCAAGAATCACGATGTCATGCAACCGTGGATGACTTACAAACTCTTATCTCAGCAGAGAAGGTGCAGAAGTAATGCATAGATTTCAAAATCTAACAGATATTCCCTTGCCTTCTCTATATGATAGACCATTGCTCATAAGAACAACAAAGAAACGAGATCTTATGGACATGTCAAGAGTTTTAAAAGAACATGCTGAGTTGTACAGGACGTTGCACGCTGAGGAAGAAATCATCATAGACAGTTCTTTGAATACTGTAGAAAGTTTAGAAAATAAAAGATATTGTTTGTGTTTACAGTGAAATACTATATTTTTTTACTCTTGAAATAAAGAACTGTGGGTTTGGCTGCTCGTAATAAATACCTAAGGACAGATACAACGTTTTCCTGGGCAAGAGCTCAAATTATCATGGATACGAATCAGAATGTTGTTCCATATTCCTCACCATTATAGTAGTCCTTACTTGCAATGAAGGTTTTTGTGGGTTTGGTTTGCTCATAATGATGCATTACGAGTCGCCCCCATTACAAATTAGGCCCATTCATTAGCAGAAAAATTGTCACCAGCCATTTTATTTTAATACGCTACGCCCCTATTAATTAATCAATTAACCAATCGCTTATTTACAGATATAATTAATCAAGAATCAATTCAGAAAATCGAGGAATGTCTCTATATTTTGTGTATGGATAATTCTTTAAGGGATATCTTAAAAAGTGCAAAAGATTCAAACGAGAGAAAGGAAATTATGGCACGCCATATTTTTCACGGTAGCAAAATTGAACATTCTAGTGGAAATAGGTGGTTCGAGAAATGTTTACAAGTCAGAAAAATGATTTCATAAATCTTAAAAATCTATTCTATCGGGTAAAATGGTTTGGTTTATGTATAAATATATGCATTTTTACAGTTTATAATAACTAAAAATGGAGTTAATGGAGTTTGTATGGAACCTTCAATTTTGGATGAAAGTGTTCTTTTACAATTTTTACAGGAGTTTATGCTTTTTCTGACGTAATAAAATAAATAAATAATGGAACAAATTTAGTTTATAGAACACCAATTTAATAATAATAATAATGTTTAAATATAACGAAACGGTGAGTTTANAATTTTCCGTTGCGTGGCGCTGGACGGCGGAAAGTAGTTCGGCTGCCCAATGACGTTTTACCGAATTATAAAAGTTTTTGTACCAGGTTTGTACTAATACCGTTGCAATTTTTTCGCCGTCTTATAGGAATCGTAATTATAGGAACCCGTGTAGGGGGGTCTACTGTACTTATATTTTCCGTTAAAATTTCCAGAGAAGAAATAGATTCGAACTTTATACGAATTTTAGGACACGCGGAAGGTTATATCCCACTAGGCCATTTCGGTCATAAAAGTACGAGAGACGACGAGAAAATAAACACTTTTAATTGTCGCATTTGCGTCTTTTAAATTATAAAACCGTTTTTAACAAAGAATTACTTTAGAAAATTTTAATTAAAACAACGGTCGTTAATTTTGCAAGATATTCACAATTAATTTTATTCTTGTGTTAATAATTACACCAAAATTGCAGAAAATTGAAGGAAATGTCAACCGCCAGACGAAGGACGATTGATTTTCTCATTGCGGTTGCACCTTAGAAAATAAAATTGTGATTCGTACTTTGACATTAAACGTTAACCGTTTCAAAAACATTGCGGGTGTTTTTTATTTGGCTTTTTTCTTCACAAATTAAGTGCGCGACGTGGCATAAATTTAGAATTTTTTACTTTTCCGGCTCTGTTATAAATAACAGAGAAAATACAGTGTAAAAATGACCTCCCAGAGCCTTCTCCATTCTTGAATTTCTTGAACCAGTGTGTAGCGGGTCTGTTGACTACATCCTTTCCAAATGCCTCGGTTACATTATGGTCACTTTTGAAGAGACGAGAACACAGCACACAACTATATTCTTTCGTATGTTTCATATTGTCAGACATTACTGATGTGTCTATTTCCAATGAAATGTGTGATAAAACTTCCTTTTGCCACTCTACTTATATATATACCACATTAAACGTACGCACGAGCATAACTCGAATTGAAGTGAAAGATGATCAACAACACACAACGATTGATCAATTGTTATCGAAATATTCTTTTTCGGAAAATTATCGTTGCTAATTGTGATTTTCCGCTTGAAAATGTTTAAGTATTAATCGTTATATATTATCCGATTGCTACGAGAAGAGATTTTATAACATATCGCAGCGAGATATGTTTATTTTTAAAAATGAAACATGCAACTAGATTGTTAATAGGCTATAATATGGCTAATTAATTATCAAGATAGTAATTTGGACTACAGATAGATAGTTACGCTGCCTCTCGTGTTAAATTTAATCATTAGAAATAAATAAAATTAATTTAGTTTCGTTATAAATTAAGTGAATTTATCATTTATAAATATATGATATTTATTCTTAAAAGTAATGACCAATTATCTATAGACCATGTATCAAACTATGATTAGAAGTCCTCTAGCGGCGATATTTAAAATCAAGTCTCTTCTTATGGTAGTCAGACATTATGTGACTTTGTTTACTTTTTAATTTAATTAGGAAAATAAATCGTCCTAGAAGGAGAATTATGAATTCTATGTATCTAGAGAAATTAAAATGGATAATACACCCTAAAGAAGTTTTAGAAATTGAGTCAGCTGGTTATAAAATTAATCAGTAAGTAGTCATTAAGGAGGAATCAGTGATATGAAATGATTTGAATTTTTGCGCATTATTTGCATATTGTTTTAATTAAATAGTAATTTATATATGTTAGGTAGGGTTATTAAAATTCCTTAAAATTATTTCTGCCCGGTAGACACTAGGAGGGCCTTTTTTCATGTTTATAACGAGGACAACCAGGTAGTGAGGGATTAGTCTGACGAAAAATAGCTAAGGACTTTTTTGTGTGTTTCATTTTTGGCTCTTTCTCTCCTATGGGAACTAAGAAAGCTTTTTTTCTATACCCATCGTAGATTTGGCCAGGTCCACAATGGAGTCGACCGAACTTACGATGAGTATAGGCGATGAAGAACAGCTCATGTAAAATTCTTGAGGAGTTACTTGCCCGGATTCGATTCCGGGTCTCCAAAGCGACTCGGCTATTTTCTTTGACCTGGACTCGAATTCGAATTTTCCATACATTATTTTCAAGCTTCTTGAAAGTCGATTAAAATTAATCTGTATCTAGATAAAGTGATTAAAATCCAGGGAAGGATCAAATTTACATTCATAAAATCCTGATTTAAATTTGCTGTGGCCCTCCCTATATTGATATATTATGAGACCTTTCCTTCCCTACCATACAATAATAAATTTAAAGGCGTGAAACTCATATTATGAGGTCCTGTGTTGCTGTTTATGTTAATTTAAGTTACAGTGACAAATCCTAAAAATGGCTCACCAGTGGCCGAGTAAATAAAAAACTGCTTGCGCCTCGCCAACTGAGTGGCCATATGGAATTTTCCTGGTTTTCTTCGTGTTAGTAACAACTAAATAGGGGTCCAATTTCCCATAAAAGATCTCCCAGGAGGCATTCCCCTCGGAACATATTTGATTATGGCTCCGAGTGTAGCTTTGATTGCTTTGATCGCCAGTTTTTTTTTTTTTTTTTAACTCAGATAATTAGTAAAAACCATTATAACCCTTCTATTTATTACCCTTTTATAACTGATCCTCACAACCGTGGTACTTACACCTGACATGCATTCAGCACTTTTTCCGAGAGATAGGATTGCCAGACTGGACAAAAACCGGTCAATCGGTCTATTTTTTTTTAAAATAACTTTCTGCACTATAGGCACTAAGAGAGCTTTGTTTTACCAAACCAACAATGTGGCAACTGGGTAGTGAAAAACGTTAGTGAGAAACAGCGTCTAAATATCAGGATGGACTACCCCCCGAAAAATTCCTGGGGTTTTTTTGGCTAACCAAAATTCGATTCCTAGTCCCAGGACGGTAGGCTGCCATCTTAATCTGGCCATCAGACGGTATTCGAGACGTCTGGTCACTAACCTTAAGTTTAAATTCGGCCCTGATACTAAATCTTAATTTAAAACACAAAATGGCATTGATTATATTTATAAAATTATTTTATTAATTAATTTATAAATATATTTATAGACTCGTAAGCGAATTAGATCTGAAAATAATGAAATTTACTAAATACGGAAAGGAATTCATCAAAAGGAGAAACCTCAATCCTGATGTTTATATTGAAATATGCATACAAATGGCTTATTTTAGGTCGGTTTTTTAAAAATATCTTTTTATATTTTCTAATTTCATATTAACTAATTATTTTACGTAAAGATTATATAAAACGTTAACATCAACATATCAAGCCGCTTCGTTACGCAAATTTAGATATGGAAGATTTGATAATATTCGTGTTTCCAGCGAAGATTTAATGAATTTTTTCGAGATTTTTTATGATGAAACTGTCAAAAAGGTAAAAAATATAATCAATTTTTTTTCTTGGATGATGTTGCCTGGGATCTGGAGCTTTAAGGCCTCAGACACGTGTAGATACATACTGTACTTTTTGATACGCAATAAGTACTCGGAAGGTAAAAAAACACCGCCAAAACAACTCCGAATCCGCACTCACTAGGCATAGTTAACTAGGGCCTTGTTGAGGGCCTCGCACATCCTAAAATCATCACTGGTTATAACTAGACCACATATTCATAAGGTTTTATGCAACGTATTGAAAAATATATGAAATCAAACTAAATTTGAATACACAAATATCATGTTAAATATAGCATTTTTACCAAAAAAAAAAAAATTCTAAGAAATATTTTATTATAGGAAGAAAAAGTAAAACTTTTCCTTAAAGTCATTGAGAAACAAATTGAAATGTATATTTATGTAAGTAAAATATCTGTTCATAAGACATATTAACAGTCTAGTTTAAAATGTATATATATTTTTATGTATATGTGAAGACCATTAATGGAGAAGGTCCTGATAATCATCTTCTATGCTTGAAAGAATTTTCTCACAACAAAAGACAGTATGATCCAGCACTATTTAGAGATAAATCGTATCAAGAATATCTAAACTTTTGTCTGCAAATAAAGCAGGTAAATAATTATAAACGGTATCTTTGGAAGATTTTTGTAGGTCTGTTTTGTGCTAGATAAGCAAAATTTAATGAAGAAAAATTAGACTATACTTAGTGTTTATTTTCTAAAGTTTGTAAAATACTGTATATATATATATATATATATTTCAAATTGAAAACAAGTTAAAATCACACTTTCTTCTGCTAAAGATCTTATAATAGCGTATTTTTTTTAATGGAACCGAATTTAAAACTTCACAATTTAAAAAATAAACAAAAAATTTAAATTCTTTGCCAGAAAATGAATATAAGAACTTAACTTTTCAATAAGATTTCATTTAAAAATTTACAATTTCTAACTATAATATTGTGGTTGGATGGCCGATTGGTTAAGGCGACAGCCTGCCACTCTGTGGAATCTGGGATCGGATTCTGACAGGTCTAAAAATCCCAAGAGTTTTCTGTGGGTTCTTCTTCGGGATATGTTCGGTCCTGTCCCTCACTGCCCACCTTGTTGTGTGCGTGGTAAAATCCATAAAATGCATGCTAGAAAGGTTCTTTTTGTACCTACAAGGAAAAAGAGATAATATATATAGGAGACACCTCTGCTTTAAGCATGTAAATTTATGTTAAAAGTCGCGATTTGCTTATTTTTTTAAGTTAAAATTTCTTTATATTTAGATTAATTCCAAATATAATATAATCGTGGGATATGGACCTATGACGAGAGACGGCTATAGTTGCTGTTTTAATCTTCAAGAACATCAAATAATATTCACTCTGACATCATTTAATACATTCGAAAAAACAGATTTGCAAAGTTTTGCCCAACATTTGACATCAAGTTTGATCGAAATCGGCGAATTTTGTGAAAAGAATTTACGAAAACTCACAATAAAGTCAGTTAAAATTAGCGTAAATTCTATATAAGAATCATTTATATAATTTTTTCAAATGTTATTTTTATTATTTTCAGCACCAAAGAGAAATCATTGCGTAAATTAAAGCGAGAATAATTATCTAAATCGAGTCATAAAGTTTATTAGCTACGAGATGTTACCATTGACACCATGATTAAATTTCTTTAATTGAATAAATTAATTTCAAAATTTTTTGGTGATTTATTTGCTAATAAACATAAATAAACATAAAACATAAATACAAAACTTTAAAAGATATTAATTTTTTTATTTCGTATGAG
>NW_019384576.1:1836821-1838464 GCF_000671375.1 Centruroides sculpturatus | reverse complement strand
GGACACGCGTGACCTACTTCTTAAGCCGCCATTTTGGGGCTTTTCGAGTCGCGTGTTTTAAGCAAACTCGTACGAACAGTCAGTTTTATACGACATTATTAATTCAACTAAAATTGCGTAAATCCAGTGATTTCCAGTCAAAAATATAATAATAATTTAGGACGATTACGCGACCCCAATTTTACGTAACGTTTTCATCAGTTTAAAAGAAACAATCATCCGTATCATTCGCCGTGGCGATTGAAATTAATTAAATAGGTGTTAAAACTGACGCAATTAAGTATATAGGCACTTCGTAAAGCGATTGAATAACATAAAAAAATTAAAGTATAATAATAAACGTCGTCAACGTAATGCTCATTTTATAATAAGTAATAGATGCATAGATATATTTTTAATTTATAAATAGCTTTCAAAAAATTCTAAAAATAAAATTTTAAATTAAATTATTCGACAATAAATTGACAAATAATACTCAAATAGAATACAACGTATTCGAACAAAATACGAATACCAGTCGACCTCCCCTATAACACTGTTGATAATTCCGTTTTATATGAATTCCATGTTGTATGAGTCACTTAGATTTTACAAATACAGTCGACCCCCCTATAAGATCATAGATACGTTCCATTCTTTAGGAATCTGATTTCTTACGAGTCCTTCCAATCACAGCCCGACACGTGTGAAGTTTACGGACTACGGCTGATTGAAAGGTTTTCTTCCATAAAATTAATCGATTCTAGACTAATCCGACTCAACATTTCTAAAATACGTATATATTTTTTGGAAATAATCCGTATAAATAACGTAACCAACACCTTATTGCTTGCTGAGGGAGTTTTATTAAAAACGAACGTTTTCGATCCACTTAACGGATCATCATCAGGCTCGAATATACGAAAATGGAATACATCATAAATGGAACAATAAGTTCAAAAATTCAATAAACTGATAACATATAAATTAATAAGAATAAAAAATAAATTGTAAACGATACCAAATAATAAATAATATACTACCACGACTAAGCATTAATACTAAGTTTCCTTTAAATCAAATAAATATCATATTTCAGTTGATGCCCTACTTGTAAGCTTTTTAACGGCAAATTTCCAAGCCGAGGGAAGACCTTCCGCATCCCTAGAATTAATGCATCCGATTAGGGAAGACCTTCCGATTTCTAGCATTAATAGCATTAACGCACTCGACGCACTTAACGGATCGAAAACGAACGTTTTCGATCCGTTAAGTGCATCGAAAACGTTCGTTTTTAATAAAACACCCTCAGCAAGCAATAAGGTGTTGGTTACGTTATTTGTTTACTTTTGCTGGGTACGATTGTATTCAATAATCCGTATAAACTACGCTATAAACAAAAAATTGTAGGATTACTTACCGAGTGTGCACCATTCGACATCGCCATTGCTAAAGCTTGTTTTCGTCGCGGAACAGCTCAGCAAACAGCGGCCGATTTCTAACAACTTATTTTTCTGCAAAAATTCGCTGAACTTTGGAGACATCATTAATATAAATAATTTTTATCGCTGTTGAATAAGAAATGTTTCTTTCACAAGAAATGTATAAAATTACAGTACTGTATTAGACTTACGGTACCTAATTTACATACTGTACAGACGATA
>NW_019384576.1:1825632-1836041 GCF_000671375.1 Centruroides sculpturatus | reverse complement strand
TTTAAAAAATATATTAAAATATACGTATTATACTCTGTAACACTACTAAACTAGAGCCTTATACACCTTTCGCATTGGTGCAACCTCCATGTTAAACACACGTAACATTTCTCAGTGGTTTTTTCTTTTAAAAATATGTTAAAATATACGTATTATACTCTGTAACACTACTAAACTAGAGCCTTATACACCTTTCGCATTGGTGCAACCTCCATGTTAAACACACGTAACATTTCTCAGTGGTTTTTTCTTTTAAAAATATGTTAAAATATACGTATTATACTCTGTAACACTACTAAACTAGAGCCTTATACACCTTTCGCATTGGTGCAACCTCCATGTTAAACACACGTAACATTTCTCAGTGGTTTTTTCTTTTAAAAATATGTTAAAATATACGTATTATACTCTGTAACACTACTAAACTAGAGCCTTATACACCTTTCGCATTGGTGCAACCTCCATGTTAAACACACGTAACATTTCTCAGTGGTTTTTTCTTTTAAAAATATGTTAAAATATACGTATTATACTCTGTAACACTACTAAACTAGAGCCTTATACACCTTTCGCATTGGTGCAACCTCCATGTTAAACACACGTAACATTTCTCAGTGGTTTTTTCTTTTAAAAATATGTTAAAATATACGTATTATACTCTGTAACACTACTAAACTAGAGCCTTATACACCTTTCGCATTGGTGCAACCTCCATCGACCGTTTCAATCGCGATCGACTCAAGAGAGTTCTCGAAACTAGATCCAGTCATACGAGAGATTCCACAATCCCGCGCGCGCGAGAAAATACAAGATGACTGCAGTACACGTGTCGGGCTATCGACAGCGAAATAAAAAAGATATTGTATTTCGAGAGACGATGACATCTGTCTATTATTATAATAATACCTAATGATAAAATAAATTATTTAGAAAAGTTTTTTCTTGAGAAAAAGTTTTTTTAATCAGAAAAAGTCATAGGGAAAGCAGGTTTAACTGCTTTCCCTATGACTTTTTCTGATTAAAAGAAAAGCTAATTTTTATGTTTATAAAATATTTTGAATGAGAAATATTAAAATATGTACAAAATAAACCATTTTGAACACTTTTTTTATTATTTATCAAAAAATATAGTTATGGCATTAACAATGTTAAATTTTAACTGTCTTAATTTTGCGANAAAAAAAGCCAATTTTTATGTTTATAAAATATTTTGAATGAAAAATATTAAAATATGTACAAAATAAACCATTTTGGACTCTTTTTTTATTATTTATCAAAAAAATATAGTTATGGCATTAACAATGTTAAATTTTAACTGACTTAATTTTGCGAACGCATTTTTTTTTATTTATATGAATATCTTAAGGTCAGTTTTTGCGCTAATGTTTCTAATGCACCATTCGAGCGAAAAAAAAAAATTGTTAAGGAAAAATTTTGTGCTAGCAAACCCTTTGTTAAATATTTCGAATATCACCACTGCTTATATACGTAATAATAGTCGACTCACGCGGGAACTACGTGTGGAGTATAGTNAGCGTTAGACTGAAGATCTAAAGGTCCCTGGTTCGATCCCGGGTTTCGGCAACCGAATACATTTTTGTTCGAAGTTGAAAAACGTCGTGAACAGCGAAAAATCTCAGTTCTGCGTTCATGAATAAAGACATAAATATTTTGCTTCGGTTGAAGTGCGATTATGCTGTCATTTTAATCGTGTAAGGTTGAGTGTAAAGGAAGTTGGAACGATATGTAAACATGCCGAAATAGCTCAGCTGGGAGAGCGTTAGACTGAAGATCTAAAGGTCCCTGGTTCGATCCCGGGTTTCGGCAACCGAATACATTTTTGTTCGAAGTTGAAAAACGTCGTGAACAGCGAAAAATCTCAGTTCTGCGTTCATGAATAAAGACATGAATATTTTGCTTCGGTTGAAGTGCGATTATGCTGTCATTTTAATCGTGTATGATTGAGTGTAAAGGAAGTTGGAACGAAAGGCAGACCCGCCGAAATAGCTCAGCTGGGAGCAGTGGCGTAGCGTGGGTGTTAGCCGCCCGGGGCAAAGGAAAATTCGCTGTTTCCTTTTTTAAGCATCTCAATTTAAAAGACTAAAATTCAGTTTCGTCACAGAATAAGTATAGAAAAATTTTGCGGTAGTGTTGCCACCTTTTTAAAATCGCTGATTCGGAGGGAAGGTGAGGTTTGCTCGAACAGAAGTTTTTGACCCATGCGTATGTCATTTTGGAATGCGAAGAATAATGTGCAGAGCATGCCTTTTTTAAATCAGTTACAGTTAGCGACTAGGGAGACTTGAATAGGAGTAACGTATGGAATCTAGATTACTTAGCTCTATTGGATGTTGGTGGTGTATATTAATACGAATGGTTTGTACAACCAAAATAAAAGAAAAAAGTCGACAGGTCGTGTACGTTATCCCGGAATGTCTGGATGGTAACACTATCTTTTGCTCATTTCAATCGGTCTGAATCGTACGTGCTACGATAATATGAAATGGTTTAAATTTTTAGAAGATATTATTATTTATTGTGAAATTTTGCCGCCTTATAAAATATAATTTTGCCGTTTACTAAAAACTGCCGCCTGGGGCGGGTTGCTCCTGCCGCCCCCACTACACTACACTACACTACTGAGACGACATATTAAACTTTATTAACGATGGCCACATCTAGTCACTTTTTTAGATAATCTTTCCATTGTGAGCATGTGACGTTTTATTATCCAATTGGAAGTTACAATCTGATTAGCCCATTATTTAAAAAGTTTTATCGTTCATCTAAATTAAAGAAATTATACAAATGTTAGTAGTAAAAACTGTTTACCTGTTTAAAATTATAACAGTTATTATTACACCTACAAAAAAATTCATTTTCTTCGCATATTATCGAGTCACTAATTTAACTTTTTCAGCTTCTTTATATCAGGGAGTCCTTTAAAGTCCGAGTGAGTTTGAAAAGTTATAACTTAATTAGTATTTGTGTTGTAAAAAAACTGTAAAAACTATTAGGAAGCTTAATCTACCGAGTTATGCGTAAAATTATTTAATAATGGGTTGGTAGAAATGGTCTATTTTCTCGGTCTTTACGTTCGCCAGACTTGACTATTATATTTTCTTTATGGCGACTTGTGAAAACAGTAGTTTATGCAACTAAACCTCGATCAATAGAATACGTGAAAGCTAAAATAACTAACGTGACTTCAAGCATTAACGTAAATTATTCGGCAAATGTTTTTAGAGAACTACGAAATTGTCTTACCCTTCGTATTACTAAAGATTACTAACATGTGGAATCATAATAAAATGCAATAAAACAGTACCAAAAACATAGATTTACTTATTCGTTCTTTTTACAACACGTATATTTTTAACTTATTTTTGTAAAACTGGAGATATGACGTTAAATTGACATTTAACTATGCAATTTCAGGACGAAACGAACAAAGGAAGTTTTTTGTTTGGTTTGTATCTATGGACACTGCATATATTAAATTTATATAATTTCTAATAAATTAGGTCAGGTTTGATTATGAAAATTTTCAAATACGTTANCTGCCGAAATAGCTCAGCTGGGAGAGCGTTAGACTGAAGATCTAAAGGTCCCTGGTTCGATCCCGGGTTTCGGCAATCGGATACATTTTTGTTCGAAGTTGAAAAACGCCGTGAACCGCGAAAAATCTCAGTTTTGCGTTCATAAATAAAGACATAAATATTTTGCCATCTTTTGCTTCGGATGAGGTGCGATTATGCTGTCATTTTAATCGTGTAAGATTGAGTGTAAAGGAAGTTGGAACGAAAGGCATACATGCCGAAATAGCTATGCTGGGGAGAACCGGTTCGACCGCCGTGTGAGCAGGACGTACAGTACAATGTCGCGCTCGTCAACTGTCGAAGCTCAAAGTGTAAGTGGCGAAAGCCGCCGTTCTTTATCAGACTCGGATATTTTGCGTATACTTAATTTCCCAAATGATACTGACTGGAAGAACATTTTACTTTTAATCGTCGACCCTGGAAGTGGACCATATGAACTACAGGACTTCGTTCCAGCCGTGAATGGAGTTATAGACTTGAAGGACATTGTTCATTTCGGTGCTAGCGTGGTTACGCACGTTTATACCATTGGATTGAAGACTGAAAGTGCTGCAAATTCGCTTTTAAGTTTAAAAGAGATTAAAGTTAAAGGTAAGAGTTGTCGAATAATATTTATAGAAAACAGAAAAGTCGTAATTAACGTTCATTGGCTACCTCCAGTTCTATCGCATGACTTAGTTAACAGACATTTTATAAATTACGGTAGAATCTTAGAGACGGAATTTGTGAAATCAAATGTTCCAGGGCTGGAGCATGTGCTGACGAATAAACGTAGAATCTGGCTTGAACTTAAGGAAGGAATTTCTATTGAGAATCTACCATACTTTATAAGGGTTAAGGGCATGACCGGCTCGGTGTAGTGATCGCTGGCAGACCGTTACTATGCTATCGTTGTAAAGCTTTTGGTCATATCAGGCGTAATTGTACTGCAAAAAAATGTGAAAAATGTCATAGATTCGGGCACTTAACCGAAACGTGTCTAGGAAGAACGGCCGCGTCGGTCGTGGCTACAAGTAGCACATGGTCCGATATTGTAGACAAAGAGCTCGAGAACAATAAATTAGCACGTGGAGAAAATACACCGTCGTTACCAGTAACGGTTATGCCCGCGGCGGTTACTATTGTCGAAAAGAACAAAAGCGAGAAAGTTTCGAGGAATACACTAATTACTGCCGAAGGGCGAAACTCGTCAGGTAGTGATTCCTCACCAGAAAGCACCCCCGACAAACAAAGGAAGAAAAAACGCAGGAGGAAAATTAGGTGTACCCCATCGTTCAACCTCAACGAGGACAGGGGTAGAAGAGAAAATGACAACGTAAAAAAGAGCTTAGATCCTGCAGACCCAGTACTAATTACGAATAAATATGAGGTCTTAAACAGCATAAGCCAGGAGGAAATGCAGTGTGAAAATATAAAAGAAAGTGAAGATTCTCATACAGAGGAGCGTGAAATCATACAAATAAATAGTACTAGCCAAGAGGTAATGATTGTTCCACCACGATGCGAAACAAACTATGCCTAATAACCGTTAATTTAAACGGGCTCAATGACAACCACAAACAAAATCTATTACTACATTATATGCTACAAAACAATGGAGATATCGCTCTCGTACAAGATACCAGGCTAAGAGACAATTGGAACATAACACAGTTCAAGAATAAAATTGACAACTACTTTAACTGCGTTTGTTCATTCGGCGACAGTACAAGCAGAGGAGTAATAATATTAATAAAACAAAACATCGAAATAATACATAATGCCAGCGACAACCAGGGTCGTATAGCAATGTGTGACATGGCTGTTTGTGATGAAATCGTACGAGTAATTGCGGTTTATTTTCCCGCTAATAATTCGAAGAACCGTATCGAGTTTATATCAAAACTGGAGGATTTAATGGAAGTCCCTTTCGAGATTATCATGGGGGTGACTTTAACTTTGTCGAATCAGATCTAGACAGAATCGGCACAACTTCAAACGAGCCCGAGTAAAAGCGATTTAAGCGATTCAAAGCGAATCACGACCTGACATATATGGCGTTATCTTTTTCCGAACAAAAGAGAATACACGTATCATCAAAACAAAGCTCACTCCCGGTTAGACAGATTTTACGTAACTAACAATCTTGTCGCATTGTCAACCACCTCGGAAATAGAACCTTCTCACCTGTCAGACCATAGCCTTGTGAAACTCTCGATTGATTTTACGGCACGGGGAGTTTATCCGGTAGACAAAAGCAACACACATTGGAAACTAAACGTTTCCTTGCTCAGTGATGTTGACTTTCTTGCCGAGATAACATCCAAGATCCTATTCGATCAACATCACGAGAACCCCATTAAATGGTGGCAAGAACTAAAAAATTTCACAAAACGGATTGCCATTTAAATTAGCTCGAATCGAAAAGCAGAAGCCAAACAACGGCTACTGGAATTAATTAATAAACTAAAAGAAGCAGTAGATAAAAACATAATGAACCCAAGCAGTCACACAGAAGACATCCAAAGTGCCAAAGCTGAACTCAGGCACATGCAGGAAAGGAAGCTGCGCGGAGTATTCATCCGCTCTCGGGCAGAACTTCACAGCATGGAGGGTAAACCCACGAAACGCTTCTATCAACTAGAAAGGAAGCATATAAAAAGTAAAACGATTAAGGAACTGAACATAAACGGGAGTGTCACTATGGATAACAAAGTGATACAGACAGCATATCTCGATTACTACAAAAGCCTGTTTGCCAAAAAACAATGCCATACCGAGAGTGCAAAAAAATTTATCTGTCTCTTGCCTGTACTGTCGCCCGTCAGAAACAGCTCCCTAAACGAAGACATCACATATAAGGAATGCCTGTGTATATTAAAATCCATGCCCAACAATAAAGCTCCGGGCCCGGATGGTTTACCGGTGGAATTCTACAAGCAATTCTTTCCGCTTATCGGTCATAGGTTGGTGTAGATGTTAAACTCATTCATTACTGATAAGCAAGTGCCAGATAATTTTAGCCAAGGAATAATTACACTCATTCCGAAATCCAAAGATGCGGCAGAATTAAAAGAAATAAACAATTGAAGACCTATCTCCCTGTTAAACACCGACTACAAATTACTAACAAAAATCTTAGCAAACCGCTTACAAAAAGTTAGCCCTGAGCTCGTTAACAGTGCGCAAACATGCGGGATAAAAGGTCGGTGCATTCATACGAACATCCTCCTGGCACAAACGATATACGATCTTGTTCAAAACGACTTTGATTCATGCTGCTTTCTACAAATTGACCTAAGGCGAGCTTTTGACAACATCTGTCATGACTACCATGGACTCCTACACGCGTCTCTACTATCATATACATGTGATACTGCCGTCCTAGATAACTTAAAATTATGTAATATTATTGTCCTTTTTAATATCAAATGATTGTATATAATATATTATTGTATTCTCTCCTTGGTAATGCCAAAAGTGGGGCCAAGGTATGTACTTATCAGTACCTTAATAAAATAATTATGTATGTATGTATGTATGTCATGACTACCTTTGGAACGTTCTCGAACACTGCAATGTCGGCAAGAACTTCATAAATTGGATAAAGCTCTGTTACGAAAGTGCACAGAGCCAGTTACTTATTAATAAGAATCTGACAGAAAAGTTTAAAGTAAGATGCTCGGTACGACAGGGCTGTCCCCTGTCTATGTTACTGTTTGTCTTATGCCTAGAACCTCTCTTCTGCTACCTAAGGACGTCTCACTCGTTCAACGGGTATCACCTGCCGAATGACAGAAACACTGAATTAAGTATTTGTCATACGCTGACGACATTAACTTAATACTAACTAGCTTAGACAGTATTGAAAAACTAAAACCCTTATTCACGGAGTTTGAGAAGGCCTCTGGGACAGCAATAAACCCAAAAAAATGTACTGGCCTGTGGATGGGAGCATGGAAAGATCTACCAAACAAGTACGCTGGATTTAAGTGGAGTAAGAATAAGTTAAAAATGTTAGGAACAATTATAGGAGAGAACACCAATATTCAATGGAATGACATAATTAATAAAATAAATAAAGCCGCTTTTCACTGGAGTGGAAGAAACTTGTCCCTGTACGGGAAAGCAAAAGGAGCCAATACAAAAATTTTATCTCAGTTTTGGTATCTGTTAAAAACACAGCCTCTAACGAAAAGAGTGGCCAATAGAATAAATAGGATTACAGTCAGATTTGTATGGTCTTCGAGTTACGAACCAATCAGGAGAACAACTATATATAACAACATTGAAAATGCTGAATTAGCGTTAATCGATATATCTGTAAAAGCAATTGTAAACAGAATCACCCTCATTAATAACTTATATAAATATACGCAAGGACTCCGATAGCGAAAAGTCTACTGCAACCTCAAATTCCAAACATAATTGTGACAAGTGAAAGTCTAAGCAAAAGTTACAGGTTACCCAGCCTAATACCTAACCGAATTTTTTAATGACGAAACGATCTTCACTACTAAACCTCAAAAGCTTTATTGGATGCTCGTAGATATTATAATACCCAAACCCCAAATTCTTACGCTCGATCACTATATAACAGACAGCAAAGTAATCAACACCGTCTTTAAATTACCTATAAGAAACAAAGCCAAAAGTATTTTCTGGAGAATTTACCATAATTGCCTTCAGACCAGCGAATGGAAATCAAACAGAAATCTGCAAAACAGTGGGGACTGTCCAATCTGCAAACAAACCGAAACTACTCAGCACGCAATTTTTGATTGCATGCACGCAAAAAGTCTTTGGAATTTCTTAGAAAAAAAATGCCTTTTTCCGATACCACACTCCATAGGTCAACTACGTAGGCTTGAAATATACAAGCTGTCAATCCAAATGATTGCCTGCATCATAATTATGATAGACACGATATGGAGAAGCAGATGCTCGGCCTTCTACCAAACCGTAACGCAAATATCCACGTTATTAAAGTGTAAATTCAGTCTAACTCAGTTAATTGAAACTGTAAACTATCAAACAACACACAAGTGGAACAACAAAAATAGTTGGGAAGAAACTAAAATTTTTAAACAAAACAACGATATATTGTGTTTAAATGTCTAGTATGTACTGTGAATAAATATATTTGAAATTGTTAATACAAAAATATTTTGTAATGTAATTTCGCAAAAGAATGTTATGTAAAAATAGAAAAACATCTGTAAAAACCTATATGCAAAAAATAGCATGTAATTGTTAATCTAATTGCACTTCGTAATATCTATACATGTCGCAATTTGTACAGATCTTTGTATAAATTAGTAACTGATAAATAAAAATTTTAAGAAAAAAAGAAATAGTTCAGCTGGGAGAGCGTTAGACTGAAGATCTAAAGGTCCCTGGTTCGATCCCGGGTTTCGGCAATCGGATACATTTTTGTTCNATCCTCGGAGTACAAGTCGGAAAAAACATAAAATATCAGTGGGACACGAAAATCGAAAAAGTCCTTAAAGCCTCCTACAAGTGGAGCAACCAAAACCTATCAATACTGGGTAAAGCAAAAATTGCGAATCTCATGCTGCTAAGCCCAATGTGGTATTTGCTCTATACACAACCACTCCCAAAAAAAGTCACTCAACAAGGTAACAGAATAACAGCAACATATATTTGGTCATCCAAATATGAGCCAATCAGGAGATACACGCTATACAACAGTGTTGAGAATGGGGGGATTGGACTGAAGGAGATATCTTTAAAAGCATTTATCTACCGTATAAATATAATAAAAAATATTCACAGTCATCCTGCATGGGCATGCTTAGCAAAAGCTTACCTACAGATCAACATCCCCAACATAGTAGTGTCGTCAGCGAAAATTACAGACCAGTCGAAGCCGCCAGCAATCCTACAGGAGGTAATACGGTGCTACAAAGTATTAAAAGAACACTTATCTGATGAAGAAATATTGTCATCAAAACCTGACGAATTATACAACAAGCTTGTTGATATCTACGTTCCAAAACCCCAAAACAGAATAGCACCAGCCAACATCCTAAACAAAAGCATAATAAAAACCTTATCGAAACTAAGAATAAACAACAATGCGAAAACAATCTTCTGGCGCATGCATCATAATTGTCTCCCTACAAATACATGGAAACAAAACAAAAAGTTAATATCCACGGATAAATGCCCCGTATGCCAATTACCAGAAACTCTTAACCATGCCTTCCTCCAATGCGAACATACGAAAAAAGTATGGGAATTCCTAGAAAAATTCAACAATATTCAAAAACCATGTAACGAAAATGAACTCAAATGGCTTCATAATATACATAACAAAGAGGTAAATTACGCTATCTTAATAACAGCATTCGAAGCTATCTGGAGAAGCAGAAACACAGCGTATTTCCGAAAAATCAACGATATAACGACAATCAGGAAATTCAAGTTCCACTTACAAAGACTACTGGAAACGATAAATAATAGTAAAAAAAATCTAAATACGAAAAAAATCAACAACTGGGAAAAAACAGGAATGATTCAAGTCTCCAAAGACGAAAACTACCAAATAACGCTACAGATTGTAAACGACAAAATGTTGCATCGCAACCTTTCCATATAGCCTGTTTAATCCACTTTCACATCGTACTGTACATCATAAAAACAAAATTGTAAATCAGTACCGAAAAAATTATATGGATATAAAAATATTATATAATACAAAAAAAACTATGTAATATGCATCAATCCACGCTAATAATTGAATGAAACACTGTACGTAATATTCTTTTGTAAATAAAAGTATTTAAAAAAAAAAAAAAAAAAAAAAAA
>NW_019384576.1:1703623-1825395 GCF_000671375.1 Centruroides sculpturatus | reverse complement strand
GGCAGTAGAAGGCTCAAAGAGAATTGGGGGGCGTTAAGGAAATATAGAGGGGCGACGGCAGACAAATTCTATATATAAAAATTCGACGGAATATATATAAAATGTTGACATTTTATATATTTTTTATTTTTTATTGAAGGTCACAACTTGAATATTTCTAACACATTGACTTTTATTTTAGCTCAGCGTTTCTCAAAGTAAGCAATAACGCCCCTTTCTGGCGCGATGGATAGATCTATGATAGAGCCAGGGTATTGAACGGTGACCAAAGGCAAAGTTGGGGCTGATAAGAGGAAACATTGCGTTTAATGGTTTCCAGATGATGAGAACAATGTACAGTAAGGGCACAAAGTGTGAGATTCATAGAAAAGTTTTCCTAAGAATATTTCCAATCCTTTTTTCACACAAGAGAAAATGGGTTAGGGGGCATTGGGTATAACTTTATGGAACAAAGGGGGCGGTGGATCGAAAAAGTTTGAGAATCACTGCATTAAAAGAACAATTCATCATCTGCAAAAACATGAATCTGAGTAAATCAATCCCACATAAAACAAGACCTTACTGTATTGATCTTACTTTGAAATATTGAAATGAAGTAATTTCATCCATTAATTTTTTACTCTTTCCTTCCTACAGACATTAAAAGAGCTTTCTTCAAACTTATCATAGACTCAGCCAGGCTCACGAAATGGGGTAGCTGGGTAATGGGAATGGAGAAAGACCAACCTCCGTAAAATTTGTGGGATTTTTCAACCCACTAAGATTTGATCCTGGGACCACCATAGCAATAGACTGGCATTTTAACCACCCTGCCATCTGTCTGACTGAATCTTAAGATGTACCAGTACCAACATGGTTGAAGATATTTAGCATAATCTTTGCAGTCATTTTTTACATATACTGTAGTAAGGTGACCAACTTTTTTACAATGAAAAGGAGGACACTTTTTGAGGGAGGGCAGAACTTACAAAAGGAGGACGATTGGTCACCTTAATATAGCATACTAATTTTTGAGTAGTTTTACAAATTTATACACACATATACATCTATATTAATATCATAAAGAGGTAATGTTTTAAGTAAGTTTGGATGTAGCGGGTAATCTCCGAAACTACTCATCCGATTTCAAAAATTCTTTCACCAATATTTAGAATGGAACTTCATGGTAGACATAGGCTGTATATTATTCCGTTAAACATTCATATAAATTAAAAGATATAATGTAGGTTAAGGCTTTTATGTCCAACAGATGGCGCTACGAGTACGACGCCCTGTGTTTGCTTTTGCTTTTCTGTGAGGCATTATGCTTTTCTGTGAAAATGAACTAAAGCAGATCATCTTCTATCTATCTATATAAATAAAAATGTAGTTTGTTTGTTCTTACCGATTCCTTTAAAATTTTGACACGATGCTGCATTCGAATATGCACGTGTTTTTATATAATATACATGTCAAAATTCCCCCCACTGAAGGGAGATGGTTAGGATTAAGGCTTACCGTGAAGAACTTGGCTTCTATTATACTATTTTAGATGCGTTTTTGATTGCGTTTTAATAGGGTACGTCAAGAGAATGTACACTAAGAAGAAATTTTTCGAAAAATTCCCCTCCCCACGGGGAAAGTGTTACACATTTATAATAGATACATTTTGAGCCACAACGTGTGGCNATCGAAAGTATCGTGAGCGCGTATTATGATGTATGCACAGGTATACATGGATTAGAGCGATAGAGGAAAGAGAAAGGGAAGAGCAAAGACGAGCGCTTAAAAAGGATAGGCAGAGTCAGTCCTCAGATGTGCGAGGATTCTCCAACGATAGACGTGTACGTGTGCTGATATTTGTACAGTAATTATAAATTGTGAATACATGTGACTAATATTATTTTCTTTTTTATTCTAAATAAATATAAACAAACAACACTAACTCGATAACATTAAATCTAAATACCAAAATGATTAATTTACTGTGTTTTTGTTATTTATTTATCCTGTTTTTAAGTATTCGGTATTCGGCCGAATAGTGAAAAATAGGCAGAATAGGCCGAATACCGAATAGTAACCGAATATTCGTTACATCACGAGTGATTATAGTGCCATTTTAATCGTGTAAGGTTGCGTGTAAGGGAAGTTGGAACAAAAGGCAGAAGTATTGAAATAACTTAGCGAAGTTTTTGCCACTGCTGAGTGCAGACGTATTGCCCCCTGGTGTTTTTGTTAGTATGCGTTTTTCGCCCAGTACAACTTATTTTAAAGGATGTGCTTATTTTCATTCAGAAATTATGAAATTGTGAAATTTTTCGAATGACATAGTTATGCGGAAGAGTTTTTTTTTTTTGTCAACGCTGGAAACGGATTTTATACTATTTAAGATTTCGTTTTTGAACTTTTGAAATAATTTTAAAGTATGTTATACCCATTATGCGTATATTTCGGTAGTGTATATATAAATGTGTTGAATTACAAGTTGAATTGAAGTAAAGGAAGACAAAATAATGTTTATACATCTGGATAAACATAACATAGTGGAAGAAAGTAGATTGTTTATTATCATATCATTTTTTTCATAACGTATTATAATGGTTTAGTATAATGAAACGATACATTTTTTTTTTTTTTTTACTAATTTTACACTTTTCACAAGTGTAAAATTAGTAATAAAAAATGTATCGTTCATTCGTATATAATCAAAGTATTATTTGTTTTATAAGTTTTAAAATGGATTATTATAGCTTAAATTTCGAATTGAATAAAACAAAACATAACTTTTTTCTTTTCGCTAACACATGTTGATTCGTCTTCTTGGTTACGACTTCACTCCATATACAGTATTTCGTTAGAGCGCTATAGGTCGTTCTCAGCTAGCCAATATGTTCCTGCAGCTTGACGCTTGGGACGTTTGTACGAATGATGCCTTCCGTTCTCTTCTGGAATTAATAATAAAACGCATCGTAAGATGGCGCCTGCAAGTTGGCTGATAAAAGAAACTTTCTTGCCGTGGTGACATAGACATAGACATAGTCAGGGCATCAAACAATCACGGATTTTCCAGTTCCGGAAAAACAAAAACAGGGGGCGAAATAACCATTGCAGTTTATCCCAACCATCCCGCCTGAGGGCGGGAAAGCAGGCAAGCAGAGCCGTAACTAGGGTACGGCCGTAGCTAGGGTACTCCTATTGCGGGGGCCAATGTGGCCCCCGCCATAGCCGCCGATTTAATAAAGTCGCTAACGAGAAGGTTTCGAAATAATATGTATTCGATATTAATGACACAAAAAAATTTTATATTTATATTTATATAGTATTTAAATGTCATTAGATAATTCTTTTATAACAGTATTTTTTTTTAGAATAAAATTATTATTTTTTTAATAATAAAAATTAAAAAGGCGCCATTCTTGGCCATAGGCGTCCAAAATCCTAGTTACGGCTCTGCAGGCAAGCAAGCAATTTCGCTATTGGTAATGTTTTTAAATGCAAAATTTTCGTTAAAATTATTTTAAAAGGACTATTTCCTGAAGCGTCCTAAATTATTTTAATAAGAGGAACAAACATTTTAATTTTTGTTCCTCTTATTGTTTTTCTTTTTTGTTTCTTCTTTCTTCTCGTTGTTGTTCCTAGTAAAATAAATTTGACAAAAATTTAACAAAACATTGAAATCGAGTTTGAATCTAACATTTTGTTTCTAAAAGTAAAGTGTAAATTTGTATTTATTTCTTAAAGATTTAATATCTCAATTTTAAAAAAAATGTATTAAGCCATTAAACACTATTATACATTTAAGAAACTGCTAAAAGTCGTTTTTACGTGATCCAGACATTTGCTCGGACAAACCACACCTGTATGATGTTTTCAAACAACCTTCGGATTACCCCCTTTTTCGGTTGAAGGTGAGAACTCTAGAGTCCAATGCAATGGATTATGTGCGTAGAAAAATTGCCGTGCTTTGCGACATAGACAGAAAAATAAACGCAATGGGCAAATGTGGGTTCAAGCTTTCTGTAAAAGACTGATTCCTGGAGCTTCCAACGTACTTTTTGAAGAACTCAGAACAGACGACGCCAAATTCTTCAGTTACTTTTCGTAAACTGTCAGGCAGCGAAGTTCGCAATTTCGCTGCCTGACACTACTGACAAAAGTATTGTGGAACATATGCAAAAGCTAATTGAAGACGACCTGGATCTTGTGAAGACACGCATTTTCTCCACTATTCTGTTAGATTTTAACACAGGAAAACTTCCGTGCTGGATCCATAAACTGGTAACGAAAAGATTCAGGCGGATTTGTCGTCTGCACGAAGATTTCACTGTGCCCGTGTGGTATGAAAAGTCTCATGTTACGCATCCGGGCAACATTCAATGTCGCCCAGGACATTGAATTTCACCCAGACAGGAAAACCGTATAAAAGGGGCCTAAGCGAAGTGAAGACTGCTTTGCGATTACATCTTTCTATTAGCGTTAAATTTGTTTACTACAATGAGTGACGTATTTACCCTAATAATCTGTTTTTTGTCGATAGCTTCCTCAAGAAAACTCCCATTACACAAAGAAACTTGTACCGAATGTTGAAAACATCACAAGCTACAATGAAGCGGAATGGGGGGAAATTAAATGATGGAATAAGGCAACATAACACGTTCCCTTATTTCATCATTCCATTTCCTTCTTATTCCATCATGTTTCTTTGGGCTTACTGCTTCTGATCTATGAAAATTGGCGAAAAACTATAAATTACCTCACCATTTTAACACAGACAAAAAAACTGCAGGGAAGAAATGATAATATAAATTCATGAAAGATGATCCTTCTTTGTCTTTACGCATTCCAGAGCCAACATGAATGGTAAGAGCATAAAATAAAAGGAAATGAGCAGTTGAAAGTTAAAAACAATGGAAATTAATTAAAAAAGCCAAAAAAAAAACCGGAAAAGCCATTGGTTTTGTAATCTTTGTAAAGAAGATTGCGAAGAAAACATGATTTAGTGCTTATACGTAAGATTTGGTGCATGTTCTATACGCTGGAGTTGACAAAAAACATAAAAATATGTTTGTAATAACTGAATATGCGACGGTGACATGGTAAAAGTAAGCCATTTGGGAGTGCCTTCCCACAGGACTCTATGCAAAACTGGCTCCTATTTAGGTGTTAGATATATGAAGTAAATCCAGAAAATTCTATATTCTCAGTCCGTTGGTAAAAAGCGAACTCACAACCAACTACCAGTTTTAAATAGTTTTAGCTACTCGGCCATTTGTGGAATAGTGGAAAAATGCCTCAGGCAAAAATTCCTCAGGCATTTTTGCCTGAGGAATTTTTCAGGTAGTTGTCTATCCAGATATGTCGGGCCAGTCCCTCATCACTCAGCTGTCCCGTTGTGGGCCTGGCCGAACCCTTAATGGGCTTGCTAAAAGAGGCTTTCTTAGTGCCCACAAGACAGAAATAGTTTTTAAAAAGGCGTGGAAATGTCCACAGAGCTTAGAAAATGTTCAGAATTAACTCAATCGTCTGGAATATCTAAATATTTAATCTATTTAAACATCAAATTTTTTTCTTCGCGCTTTATATATTTTTCGTTTATATTTTATATTATCGAGAGAAGAAGATTCATACTTCAAAACAATGCTTCAGCGAAAAAACAAAGAAATCTCTGCATATAAAATGCCACAATAGCAGGTCTTGTTCCAAAAAATAAATAGCAAAGAGCGTAGAATGTACTGATAACATTAATTAATTATGATAATAGATTTATTAAAATTATCTTTGTTAAATTACAATTGTTATCCACTCAGCAGTAACCGACAGATATATCCATCAATGACGATCGTAAAGGACGGATATATCTGAAAAATTCTTTTGCGGATATCGCCAAAAACTACCGCGGGAAAAAATTCACATAAAAAATAAATTATGTAACAATAAAAAAAAGACTTTTCTTTACTAGACACAACTGTTTACAAAATCTTTTTCCGAAACGATAATGAGAAAAAAACACGCGTGGAAAAATACTTAAAAAATTTCCCACGTTTATTATCCTCTACATGGGGATAGCACCACATCTAACTAACCCACTGCTGAAAGGTTATTATTTTTCTCTAGGTGCAAAACTAGTTTTTACAAACTTCGTGTTTTAACAATGAGAAATTTTAGTCAGTAGGGGAAGCTGTTGTACTTTGGAACACTTTCTGATTTTCTTTTTTAACAAATAACTAACAATATTTTTCTATTATTATTTTTGCTAAAATGAAAGAGTACTCCTATCCTTACATAATGCGCATAATAGGTTTACTATTCTTGAATATACAAATGAGGGGAAAAAATTTGTTTTTATTTTAAAAATATTGCTAGATATAACATGGTTACATACAGTACCTTGGAACTTACCATCTTTTATCTCGAGACATTGTAGTTTAAACAATAAAAATAGTACAGCATAATGCATTAATTAATTCCAAACATAATTTCTATTTCTAGATACTTTTTATCATTTTCAATAGTATAGTAAAGAAGGAACTGAGTCATGCACACTGGAAAGCTTATAATGGCTTCTAGGCTCTTTTTAAAGTTTCTATATCTATTGTTGGTCTCATGCCAGATTTACTGCTGGGCATTTTCGCCTGAAAGATAATGGTAATATTTTAAGATTCTGAATACATAAAAAATTTCAAAATACAAGATGCTTGTGCGTTTTAAGGTACGAGAACATTGAAACGCGCAAGCATCTTGTATCTTGAAATGTTGTTCTTAATCAAGAAGTTGCACTTGTAAATAAACGTAAATTTGTTGCCTCCAATTAATGTTAGAAACTTAGGAATACCAGTTCATCTAATCCGCAAACTAATACCACAGACTTTTTTCCTTTAATCATATCTGTTGTTCTCAAGAAACTTAAATATAGACATCAGAATTTTACTAACAGACAAAAAAACCCTTTTGATCACAATCTTGGGTCTACAAAATACTGGCTACCTGCCTAAAAATTTGATGGAAAAACCATATGTGACAATGTTACCAGATCTTTTGACTGTTTCCCGATAGATGCCACAAAAAGTATTAATAACGAAAATGTTCGAAGGTACACTATGATTAAGGCGCAACAGTTTTTCCTACTGTTTCTTACTAGCTAGAATTCGAATTAATATAGAATTTTTCAGTGAATATTAGTATTGTTAGCTGAATTTTGTTAATTCTAAATTTAACTACTTAGTTAAATCTACAAGTAACGAAAGGGCTTTGTTTGTTTTGCCTAATAAGATAAGGTTATGATGAATTTCAGATTTTGACTATAACATATACATTAGTTATCATTAAAAAGAGTAAAATAAACTCAAAAGTTCAACTAAGGAAAGTTGACTTTTGGATTCTTAGATATGGAATTCTGAATTAGTGTACAATGGAATATCGTACACTAATTCTTTTATTTTCTATGATATTGAAGTTGCCGTTGAGTTTTACGTCTTATTTTAATTTTTGTCTATTAAGGAAAGTGTTCACAATAGGACCAGCCTGCATCGGTCAAGAACAACAAACGAAGTTCTGATAATCAGTCCGTATTGGACTAGAAATGGAATCTTTCACCAACTGGCTGTCTAGTTTCGATTTTTAGAAGTCCTAATAATCTATCCCGAACAAATTTAGAGTGTCTATATTTTAAAAAATTAATTTATTCATACATCAATTCCTTTATAATTGTCTAATTCCACTTGTATAAAAATGAGAATACGAACTGACAGTAGAAAATACTTGCAGTAACGATCGGAGCGTTGGAGTATACATCTTAAAAATAATAAACAAAAACATAATTATAGTATTTTATTTCAAAAAAGTTAATCTGTGGTATCTAAATAAGCAAGTTTGAAAATATAAATTTGAACTTCATCAATTATTACAATATCACTCGGTTCATTTAAAAATAATAAATTTCAAAATCTGTTACACAAGATTTTTCCTTTAAATATATGAATAAATTTATATGTACAATTCGTTCATAGCAAAATTTTGTCTTTGTGGGAGAATACTTGATTGGGCCACACACTTCCTTACCATCACGTTTCACTGCGTAAGTTTATCCAGACTTCTTTGCAGCACATCTTACCAGAACTTCTTCAAGACATTCCCTCTAAAACAGCGCGCTACAATATGATGCTCCAGTACTTAAATGATATCTTTAGGCATCGAATGATTGGGAAAGAATGTCCAGCTCCTTGGTCCTTAAATCTCTTGACCTTACGTTTTACGACTTCTTACTCTAATGATACGTTAAGGGCTCGATGTAAGAACACCAGTGGATACAAAGAAACTGTCAATCCGTATCATTTCAGCTTTTGATACTATCGGAGACTAACAAGCATTCTTCGAGAAAGTGAGACTAACCATACAGATTCGTTGGAGTCTGTATAACGAAGTTGGCGGTCGTCACTTCGAACATTTATTTTACATACCAGAAAAATATCATTAAAGTTTAAATGTATTGTATGTAGCTAATGTCAAAACAAACCATACACAATAAGACAGAGAAGGTAGATGCACAGGCAGGATGATGATTGCACGACAAACGAGTCCAATTTTATGCAGGTTATACCTCCTCCAATTTTTGTTTCTGATCCTATGTTACATTTTTTTATAAAGTAATCTATTATAAAATGTTAATCTCATTTACCATTTAAATTTATGTGACGTCAAACATTAACACTTTATAAAAATTGACAAATTATTTGGAAATAAAGTCTTAAAATTACAGCACCTCTTTAAAAAAAAATTAAATATTAGATACGAAATGGCCTATGTTATAAATAAAAGTGAAAATAAATGCAAGTTAATGAACATTTCAAATGTTACCATTTTTCTTGACTAATATAAACTAAACGCCTTAGTCTTTCTTTCAATTTTTTAATATATATTATTATTAATCTACGATATTCCCTCGTAACAAAGATTAATGCGTTTCTTCCTAATATTTTATGAATAATTTTTTAACATAAAATTATAATGTGAGCGGAAATTTCAAGAAAATTAATGATAAAACTTCTTTTAGGAAATTCAATATTGTACTGTACATTATTTGTAAACATTCTAAAATAAAATGAAAAATTATTTAAGTATAGCCTTTTAAACGTTATTTTTCATAATTGAGCGTTTATCAAGTTATTTCAACTATAAATAATCAAATGCAGAAATTAATACGTACAGTACGTAAAAGTGATAAGAAAGTTTAATATTTTAAAATTCAATAAAATTATTAGAATAATTTTAAATCATTTAACATAAATAATTTCATATCAATTTTTTTCATTATTTATTTATCTTTCCTCAATCGTTTATAATTACTGAGTCTGAGTAGAAAATATCTATACTGTATATATAACCCATTCGACGGGTGTCCGTCCGTCCGTCCGTCCCGTAACCGTTTAATAACGGATACTAGAGGCGTCCCTATCGTGTGTCATATTTCAAACATTCAAATTAACAATTTTAATTCTTATTTAAATTAACAATATGAATTATTATTATTCATTTGGCCAATAAATTATTATTTGGTCAATATAACAATATAAATTATTCAGTATATTTGTAATAGGAATTTATTATTTCAGGGGCTTATATCTCGCGAAGGGTCGCGAATAGGGGTATGGTTCATTTCCCTTTATTGTTCGCACACGGGGCTACACTTTGGGGGGTCGCCACCTCTTCACCTAATCTTACCATTGGGACTTTAACAGAGCTGTACAGCATATTGATAGGAACAAAAAAGTCAAAGGAACCTTGCTTCATGGAAATTTGTAAACAACGCCCACTAGGGGGCGTCCCAGGCTACTAGTAGTAAATACTGTAATATATAGTTTATGTTATTAATTTACAATAATCTTAAATTAAATTTTCAAAAAGAGATTTTATAGAATATTTTTGAAACTTTTCAAATAGTTACAAATCTTGAGCATTCAAATGCTCACTTTTAGTTTACAATTTTTATACAGCGGTTCACTAAATGATAAAGACTGTTACACCACGTAAGAAATGCTTCGATGATAGAAATCCAAATGATTAGAAATTCTGAAACTTAATAATGATTTAAGTTTCAAAATTTTTTTATCTATATTCTAATCTGTCCGTTTCATAAAATTTAAAATTATATAATTAATAATACTATCATTTTAAACGTAAAATTAAATAATTACATTTTAAAATAGTTAATTAATGGATTGAATTGATAGATTAGGCGATGCAACACTTGAGCGATCTGCAAAGGAGAAATGCATTGGCAGATTGTCCTGCCTGAAACACTACCGGAAATTATCTCCTTATTTAGGTGTTACACACGCGAAGAAAATCCAGAAAACTCTACGTGGTCAGTCATGTTGGTCAGGCTCGAACCCGCAACCAAATTACCAATGTTCATAGGTTTTATCCACTAGAACACTGATGAGCGCAGAACGGTCATTGGTAATTTGAGTCGTTGTCAGTCCATACGTTCTCAACAACGACTAACTGTTCTTTCGCTATCGTACAAACAGATTTTTTATTTTTGATTTTTATATCCAAACTTTAAAAACCGTTAAAAAACAATATTAAGAATTGTTTAAAAGAAAATATTGATAGAATAAATATTAACAATATATGGTTTAAACTTAAATTACATTGTATTTAAATGTTATTATTATTATTCAAGAACAATTATTATTTCATTGAAAATTAAAATAATGTTTAAAATATTTTAAAATTATTAATAATTGTTTATAACAAATGAATTCATTCAAATTCACTTAAAATGAACTAGTTAAAAAAAATTTAATTCGATTATTTTTATACGAAAATGCGTTTTTAGAATAAGAAAAACATCTTGTAGTCCATTAAAATTCTTAATAATTAAAATAATTTATAAATAATGTAATGATATACGATGTAAATAATCGAATGGCTTCTTTAAATAAAGTAACCATTTCGAAACATGTAGAGGACATTTTCGTAAACGAAAGTACTAAAATTCACGCTGTAAATAAATACTTTATTTTCACAAGGCATTCACGCAATACGGAGACCTTAGCGAAGCAAGGAATAATGCTCAATGTGGTCCTCATTCTGAAGGTGGTAAACAGTAAGTTTAAAGTTCGACCATAATTGATTCTCTATGATGTTTCTCATATACTCTCTTTCAAGGCTTTTAATTTACAACATGCCCTCAACAAATCAAGCTTTTTAGTGTTTTCATAATAATAAAAAAAAAACTACACGAATTCAAATGCCTAAAATGTCACTGTGTACTAATTTGGCCAGTTTTGGGAATACTTTTTTAAAATTCATTTCAAAGAAATGGCTTTAGCATGTTCTGAAATATCAGCATACCAAATTGATTGCATTTGGACAGTTAAATGTCATTTTAGACAGTGTTGAATAGAGTACTTTAATTACGATTTCTAATCCTCTTCATCACGGACTCATATGCTACTTGTTTATGTACTGTACAGTACTGTACATCATTCAAATATTTATTGATTTTTAGTTTTCACATTTTATTTCAACAGAGAAAAAGAGTTTAAAAGTAAGATTAATTAATTAAATAAAATAAGAATGTATTAAAAATTAAATTATTTTTATATCGTTTAACAGAATCTTTATCAAATACTTCTCTTCTTACACCTTTTAAGTTCTATACAAAAGAAAATATTTAGATATAAAACATAATAAATATTAAAAATATGGCATCACTCGACTTTTCCTCCTTTTCGTTTTCCAAAATTTAATATTTAATACTTAAAAAACAGGATAAATTATTTCTTAAATGTTAATAAAAATAACCAATTTCTTTGTGAAATTTAATAAATTCATTATAAATTCTTTTCATTATTCGTTACCTTTGGATTTCTGGTTTTAATAATACAGTAATAAACAATGTTTTAAACCTTACTGTATTATACATTAATTTACGAACTAAACCTCCCAATCTTGACGATTCCTAATTAATATTAATTAACTTCCATCATTCTCCAGATATGAACTACCAGTTTTTATTTTATTTGATATTTTTGAGCTTCGAATTTCCTGTAAAAAACACAAGAAATATTTGAACAGAAAGAAAAATCGTTAGATAAAATTTGAAAAAAATTAAATAAAAATATAAATAAGCAAAGACAAACTACAGGAAATCAATTCGATAGTAATTTTCGATTTCTTACGTAGTAATTTAACGCTAAATAATAATTTTCTACTTGTCAAAAGTGAGAATCAGAAAAATCAATAAGTCTAGAAATGTTGGCATTGCCCTACTAGATTCGATGTGATTGACCTAAACCTTAACAAATTTTACGCAATAAATTATGATTCAGAAAATCTAAGAACATTAAAATATATTTTCTACCAAGAATTACCTTTTATAAAATTGAAAAGATAATTCTCGGTACTATTAGCTTTTCTTTTTCCCCGATGATGCGTGGGAGCAAAACGCACGTGCTCAATGGTAATTTGTGACGTCGTCAGTCCACATGTTGCCATCAACGAAGAATGGTCGCCTTTCGCTATTGTCCGAACAACTTTTTTTATTTTTTTATTTTCACATCGACTGGAAATGTCGGCTATTCTGTAAGTATATTTAATTCATATCAATTATATATTTTCATTAATTATTATTATTATAACTTTGAAAATAGTTTATTTATTTATTTTCTAAAAGTCGAACATTTTGTCTCTTAAAAATAATTTATTTTTATGACTAATTGTAGAAAATTAACTAAAAATTACGATTTTAATATTAAAGACTCATTTTTAGTAATGATAATTTAAATATATATATATAGTAAAAGTACTGTACATTCGAATCTAAAACATTATAAAATTAATAAAATAATACTCAATTTTATACTGAAATATTAATTTTCATTAAAATTATATACATTAATATAATATTACTTAGTAATTTTATATTAATTATATTAAAAAATTCAATATATAGGTTAAGTCTTGAGTGAATTTTAATAAAACATTTATATTTTGACTGCATTTTCAAATCTTTTATTTTATTTGCACTTTATATAGTTTGATAACTTCCAAGAGATTAATTTAATTCGGTAAATTTACATTTGAAACAGTAAAAAGACGTCTTAGAAAGGTCTTTGTCCTTGAATTGGAAGACTTATAATTTGATAAACGAACTAATATCATGAGAAAGTAATTTATTAGTGTGTGATCGATAGAGGGTAGGAATGACGAAGAGAAAAATTAGGTAGCCTGTAATTTTTCATTAGCCTATAATTATATAGTGTTGCGTTAATGGAATTTTTCAATGTTTCTAATATAAACCTAATTTTCGACTTTATATAAAATTTCAAAAAAAAAAAATTAAAACAAAAATTCTTTTTGCGATTTAAAATTGAATTACCTAGAATCAATTTACTTTCTACGTAATTTTTAAGATAGAAATATTTAACATTGTGTTAATATTTGAAAATAATCATCTAGATTTTCGTATTAAACATTCTGTAGCACAAATACGAAATTTTAAACGTAGAAATTGCCTTAGTATAAATTATTTTAAATAATTTATATTCTATTATTTAATATTTAATCTACAAAACTTGTAGAAAAAGTTTCTATTAGCATCAAACTGTGGATGTTTCGCTGACATCAATACTTCAAATATCCAAGCAAATTAAATTTTTGCACGAACGTATGTATCCCTGTTCGATCATGAATAATAAAGTAGAAGATATACAACAACGAATAGTTTTCTGTATAGAGTAGTTCCATTTTTTCACCATTTCGTATCGACCACACCCAATTATTATGACAAAGTAATTTGATATACGTACTTTTATGATCGTCTCAGCAGCATCATAGGTCATTGCGGGATCAGAAAACTAATTCAAGGTTTATAGGAATTAATTTTCTTGTATGTAACATGCGAATCGTTTTTAAAACTTCGCGAAAACCAGTATAAAAAGGTGCAAAACAAAGTTTTTTTTTATTAATTTAAGATACAAATTTATACATCAACGATTCAATGAATATGTTAACCATTTGTTAAGACAGTCTCATTTAAAATTTAAAATATAAAGTTTAAGTAAATAGTTAATTTTAAATTATTCAAGTAAAATATTTTTAAACAGGAGCTAAAATTTTGATTTTCATTTTAAAATCAAACATTTTAACACTTTAAGATAGTACAGACTTTACTGTTTATGGGGCTTTAATTATTTTTATAATACTTTTTCTATGTGTTAATATATAAAAATTGTCCTTATAGATTTTGAAAAATCTTATAAAGCAATAAGGATATAATATTAAAAATATGTTATGCACATAAATATTTAAATTAAATATCGTTTGTTATGGGCTTCATTTAACAAGTGACAAAACCTGTGGGCTACAATATAAAATAAAAGGAAAATTAATGCGTTCTGTACAGTAAAAGTAGAGTCTTGACTAGTTTCGTTAATGGATCATTTCCAAGATATTCCTACCTTGTTTATAGCCTTACATAAAAAAGTGACTGCTTCAAAATTACATGGATCGACAATAAAACTGAAGTAATGGTCCAGTTTATGCGGTTAATTATTAACATTTATAATGAATGTTTTTGCTTTAATTATAGTTAAAATGTATATTAGTAATATTGACATAATGCAATTTTCACTTATTTATTTTGCTTTCTTTCAAATATTTGCCTTGGATTTATTTTCAAATATTAAATTTGTTGCTTTTCTTTATACTTACGTACAAAAATATTATAAATGTATATGAAACTCGTTTATTTAATGTGCTAAAATGAATTTTTCCCTACCAAATAATATTTCGATTACTTCAAAAGTCATTTTAAAGCATTCAAATTTAATGTCAATTCAATTAAATTAAAATTAAAGTTTAAATTATATTATATCCATTCGTATTGAATAATTTATATTCATTTTTAAGTCTAATTGATGGATTAATATAGTTTACCTTAATTCACTAATTGATTAAACTAATAAATATAAAAAAGAATATGACACAAGGATACAGTATTGATTTTATTTATATTAAAGAATAAATTATAAAAAATAAATAGATAAATTATGTTTAAAAAGTTTAGACTTTATTCTACAGTTTAGGCTTTAAAATATTGCATTTAGTATAAATATTATTAAATAGAAGATAATTAATTGTTCTTCTCAATAAAAGTATTGTGAAGATGAAGAGTCCACTACAGCATCGACTTCGTTTTGGTTAGAACAACCAGTGATAGCGGGATTTCGAGTTTGGCACATACTTTTCCTTATATTAGCCGGAATTATAGCAGTCAGTAAGTTATCATTTATTAACTATAAAGAAAAATCATTTGTACCATGTACGAGTGTATAATAAAAGGAAAAATTCAACTATTTCAATCGAATCATCGGATCCTATAGCTACAAGTGTTTAATGAAATAAGAACTTATAACTAACTTATGTTATCGGAATGTAACTTATATTATCTATTAACTTATATCATTNTAATTTTACATTATAATGATTAAATTGTGACTTATCAGAAATATATTGTTTTATTGAACTCAATTAGTTTCTAAACCTGGAACACAACTCATGACTATATTTTGGTTTTAATACTTTTAAATTTATAAATTTTGAAAACCAAACTCGTAAAATAGTAGAGAGATATCTCCCGAAAAGACTTTTATAGGAAACTGCCCCTATTTAGGTGTTACAAACGTAAAGAAAACCCGGTAAACTCCATGTGGCCAGTTCGTTGGCGAGGCACAAAATACCAGTGTTTAGTGGTTTTATCCACTCGGCCATTGGTGGGCCATAGAATAATTAGAAAAATTAACATATATAATTTTAATTTAAAAAATGATGTTTACAATAATTTAGAAAAATTTGCTTTCGAATTTTAGTAAATGGAATTAAAATAATTACCAGGGAAAGCGCTCATTGACTTTCACATATGTGATAAGCGGAAGATCGTCTCTGGGATTCTGGGGGACACAAGATGGAATCCGGGCTAGCAACTCCAGAAATTTTTTATGGCAGTCTATTCCGAATACGTCGGTCCTGCCCCTCATCATCCAACCTCCCCATTGGGGCTTGGCCGAATCCACGATGAGAGTGGAGGAAAAAAGTCCTCATTTTGTCCACAAACGGGAAAAAGCCAAAAAAGGAAAAAACTTTCATACTGTAAATATCATACAATATAAATACAAAATAAATAAAGCTACTGCATCCTAGTTTTTTTATTTATGCTATACTCATATATGTATAACGAAATAAGATATATACAGAATAGAATTCATTTTTGAAGGTTATGTTATCTGACTGAATTTTAAAACATTAATATATGTTATTTAGTCTAAACAATTATGTCAGATATAAAATCTAAATATAAGTTAGATATTGATATTTGACGTTTTAAAAATCAAGCCAATAAAAGAAAATAAGCGGATATCTAATATTATTATCCATTTTTAAAAAATTACTCATTGAAATTAAATAAAACTTAATTCTTATTAATAATATATTTAAAAAAATTTTTTATTGTTTGCAAATGATTCCTATCTCTAATATTTACGTGAGATACGTCTTACTAGAGGAGATACTCGGAGAAATTTGATCTTGTTCTCTTGACATTGTAGAAAATTTTAAAAAAAAGACCGTTTATATTCACATATAGTTTTTATTATAAAGCATATTAAAGTATATTGTTTTTAGTTTTGGATGAGGCAAAATAATTTCATCAAACATTAGCCGTCATTCCAAAGGGAAGGAATGGCCGACGAACGTAAACCTACTTGAAAACTTCAAAAGCTGAAGCGAAAAACCAAATTGTGAGTTCATTTAAATGATTTATTTGCCACAACTCAAAGTGTCCCTAACGAAGGTGTGTCAATATTTCCGGATATTGAAATAACACGCTACATACCTCTATATGTTTGGGATTACTGTACTTCAAAATGTTCCAAACAAAAATAAATAAGTTTGAAGAGATACATACATTCCTAATATCATATTTCGACTACATTCATTTGATTATTTGTGTAGGTTACTTCCTAAATTTTTAATATATTTACTTAATTTGTAAACATTAAAGTTTGGGAATATGATATAAAATAAATGCTGCATCACTCTTATGGAGACAATTATTTGATGCAGCAAGTACAGAAATATCTTGGTATGGATGCCAGTTTCACTGCATCCCAGCGATACGTACACGGATGACGCTATTTTCCTTGTTAACAGAAACTTCCGTGTTTAATTTTTGTATAAATGGTGAAAATTATGCACTAAAACTTATAACTATTTTTATTTATTAATATTAGATTACTTATTGACAGAAGAAAAAGATATAAGCAAAAAGTAAAAAATAACAAAATATAATAGGTTATTATGGTTTCTGCGAATTAATAAACAATTAATAATACATTTGATAATCATAAATATTTACAATAGATTTTTTTGTGTAAAAAAACTATTGGATCTGACAGCTTGATGTAGATTCAGACACATTGAAGTACCTGAAAGTGTCCGCCCGGACAGGTTGAGGTAGTGGACGCACTGAGGTGTGACACCGGCCGTTTCACTCAACAACTGTTCACTCTGGATGATGGAAAAGTACGAACTAATCGATACGAAAAGCGCACTCATCGCGTGACATTACAAAAGCTGGGTATCAGTTTGGAAACTTCATCTAGACATTACAATTAAAAATATAATAATTAATAGTGTAAAATAACCCTCACAAGTTATTTTCCATTATTTAAATATATTAAAAGAGGTAAACAAACAAACTTTCTTCTTTATGTGGCGTAAATCTAATAATCTTATTTACTTGTTTTCATTTAAAATTTAATTAAATATTTAAAATTCTCCAAAAAAAACTAGCAATCTAGTTATTTAGTGTAAAACTTTTTGTGAATTTTATTATTTAAGAAACATTATTTTCGTAATAAAAAGATCAATAAATATTTTAATATTTTATTTAACTTCTCGATAACTACAGATATAATATTCAAAGTATTAATAATTATCAACATCATCATCAATTCATCATCCAGGGCTGAATTAGCACTTTCGACACTCCCGGTTCTATATTTTTTACAAGGATCTCATAAAATATTTAAAACTAGCGTGTAGGCCCGGCGTTGCTCGGGCAAAAGTAACGATAGCGAAGATTAAGAGTATTACGTTATAGCCAACCTTACCCGTTTTCACAGAATGTAAGAATTGAGTCCCCGTTTCCAGACTAATTAGAGAATTTTTAGATGGGTCTAAAAATATGTTCGATTTCTCGCAAAAACGAAAAAACCTGCATCTGCGTCTTGCACGTCGCTTTCTCTTAATAATTTCATTGTTAAGTAACACTTCCATTGTTGATGGAAGTGTTAAGCCTTAATCCTGTCTCTCTCCCCGGGGGGTGAATTTCGAAAAATTCCTTCTTAGTGTGCGTTTTCGTGACGTACTCTAACTGTGTACCAAATTTCAACTTCAACTCTTAATTCGATTTAAAATCATCACTTCAAAATATTGTTTAAAATGTAGTCTGTGATTTTATTCATCGATTTTCCTAAAATAAAACTTATTTCTTTTGACTGAGCCTTATCGTTTATTAATATATTTAATGCTTTATATATTTCTTCGTATCAGCATCGGCATGTGCAAATCAACGAGTTTTTAATATAATTTTTACGACTTTCTGAAGACAGCCTAATTGGAAATTATAACTACCAACGATGAGAGGAGATAGAAAAATAATTGTCAAATTTTATGTAAAATTAAACTAACTCAAAACAGAGTAATTACATTCGACTGCTTGCAAACCATATATACGAGTATTATACTGTATTTAAATAAATTTTTTAACTTTTCTCCTTCATAAAATCCTGTTTATTTCAAACTAGAATAGTACTCGGTCCTATATAATACCTTGCAACTGGTGGAAACCAACCCACGTCAGACCATGCGAGAAATGAGTAAGATACTTGATTGTAACCAGTCCATCCTAGTTAGTCAATTAACTGCTATATAAAAGATCTGCAAGATCAACGTTTGGGTTCCTTACTGTACAATTTGAATGCAAGATCACACATGTCAAGGGTGATCTGGAAGAAGCTGTTTGATCTCGCTGGAGGTTCTTCCTCATTTCCCGTATAGTCTATACATTGCAACATCCGACTATCATCTCTTCCGCTCCAAGCAACACTTCTTGGATGGAAAGAAATTCGCAGATGATGAGGAGATGAAAATAGCACTTGGTGCGCTCTTCAGAAGAAAACAACCTTAGTTTCATTTTGCAGAAATTCGTGATACGCCCAATCGATGGAAGATGCTTGAATGTAATAGCAATTGTTTTCTTGAATAAACTAGTTTTTGTTTTTGAAATAATTGTAGTATAAAACTTTAGAAAATTCCAGAAAATTTTACATCAACCCAATAGATTTTTGACTTAAAACCGAAATTACTATATTTGAGAAATGATCTGCTAATGCGGTCGTGAATAGGTATAAACTGTAAACATCACTTTATTGGAACGATTTTTACAGTTTATTCGTATAATTAATTTATATTAATTACCAAATGTTTTATATTGTTTAATACGTATTATTAAATTATATAAGTTAATTGATCAATATGAATTATACATAATGTAGAATCGACAGAAATTGAGAAATTTTTTGTTTCCAAGTTTAGTCTATAATACTATAAACGTTGTCACTTGCTTTTATACTTTATCAAATAATTTTAACGTAAAATTGTCGTAATTTTTAAAATTTTTATTCTTAATTAAATAATATTTTAAGAAAATTTACTATTAATATTACGTGTTAGTTTCATTATTAATTAAACAAAATTTTAGTAATATTTAAAAGCATTTATATTGATAGATGTTAATGATCAATGATATGGATTTAAGACAACTTATTTATTTGGTAAGAGCACAAATACGACTTTTCTATTGAATAAAAAACTTATTCTGATGATAAAGGAATTTAAAAAAGGAAAATAACAATTTAAAAAAAAAAATACTTATGCTATACACGTCAACATTACTCCAGGGACAAGATATCTTTCCAGCATTGCAAATGTATTCGTGCAATGCTGGAAAGATGCAGAATGCATGCGTATATGAATATTGTGCCTTAGTTTCAGTGTAATGTTTACAGTAAATTAATTAATTCAAAAAAGGAATGCATAAATCGTACTGTAGTTCTGCGACAAAATGTGAATTTTCCATCTCTCTCAAATGCAAAGATAGAAGGAAATCATTTTAAATTTAAAAATTGAGCGCAAAGTACAAAGGTGTAAAAATCAACATTGCATAAATTAATATAAAAACAGTTTAGATTTTTTTAGTATAGTATACAGAATACGCTAAAAATTTTTATTTTGATGAGCTGAAAAACGCTTGTGGAATCTACTGTTTGTGAATCTATGCGGCAGATAGACAAGGTGGTGAAGGAGTCAGCCTACCGAATTCGGGCGGTCGCAAAACTCAAGAATTTTACGGGAGGATGGTCTGTCGAGGATGATCCGCACTTCACCTCTCGGTGCTCCATTGTGAAGCTGGAACCCTCTTAATGTCCACAGAGCGAAAATAATCCAAAAGAGGTGTTGGCAAGTATAAAGCATCCTCGCAGTGAAGCAGGCTGCATAATGTTGACTGTTTTATAAGGATATTGGCATCATTTCTCGCCACACGCTTTGCCAAGATAACATTTTGAATTCGCATTTTGTTCTTATCATTGGAAAATTTGCGTTTTGCTACGGAACTAACTAACGGTTTAAATGTTCCTTTTTGAATAAATTAACTTATTTTGCTGAAAACGTCGTTGTGGAACTAATACATCATATATCTGTGCAATGTTGAAAAAAATCTCTTTTGCTTCTAACAATTCATTATATACTGTTTGGATTTTAATTAAATAATATTTACCACCAAATTAAACAAAATCTATATTACATAAAAATAAATTCGTCTTCTTCTGATCTACAATATTTATTTCCATTTGACAGTTGAAATAAATAGAGACCTAGCACGAAAAGCTACCTTTCAAGACTATTTCAAGATTGTCTTACAAACGAAAATTCTCTTTTTATTATTTATACAGATAGAATAAAAATATAAATAATGAGCAATAGCATGAAGCCTTTAAGAAGGCAAGATCTCTGGTTTATTTAATTTGTGATATGCTTATGCATTAATGTGCCCTATCAGTATCACACTTCATCGATGACGAACCCTTGAACAGTGCGATGATTTCAAGATACCAACATTGAATGTTTAGAAAGTATTAGGTTTTTATAAATTATAAAAAAAAAAATTATTAACAAATTCAAAAATTTGCCTATGTACATGAAATCAGATCCTAACACTGTCGTAAAAAATCTTAAAGACCACTAATTAGAACCTCAAATAGAAAAACTTTGATCGAATAAACAACAGCAGATTTCCCATTGAACGAAATATTTGTTTCTGTTATAATCAAATTATTATTTTCTTTTCACTTATAAATAATTTGTAAGCATTTCTGTAAATTTTTAAAATACTCACATGAAATATTTGACCTGAGATTTGTAATTTCTAAAATTCGAATTCAATTTTGACCAACCTTCGGAAAAAGGTTTGCCATCGGCTTAGTATTCTAATCTCAGTCCATCTTTCCAGTCTTCCACGGTTTTTATTTCTATCTACCAAATTTTGTTACAAAGCCTTGAGCTATCAATTCTTTATCTCTGTTCTTTTCATATATAAATATATAATAAAGATATATTTATATATACTATTTACTATGAGAGGCATTCTAAATTCTTTTCTAATATTACTTTTTTCTGATCGGGAAGTACAAGATCTAGTGTAATAAACTAACAAAAAATTTCTGAATTTTTTTACATTTCATCGTACTAGAGAAAAAAGTAAATATACGAGATGACTTAAGAATCAATTTTCAATTGGAATGCAGGTAAGTCTATTATTGTGAACCTCTTGTTGTTATTATGAAAAGTAACAACGTAATTCAAAACTTGCACGTCTGCCGAAATATTTGTTTATAAAACTGTAAAATTTTAATTAATGTAACCAAAAAATTAAGTTTCCGCAAAATGTTTAATTATATCACCTAAAGCTGCAATAATCAACATAAATATACTGTATATTGGACGACGACTTTATAGCAGGTATTTTCAACCTGAGATTCCCGGTCCGCATGCAGCCTCGTAACTTTTTACGGCTTGTATACTGTATTATTAAGATCTTTATATCTATTACGAGGTAATTTACAAGTACGCATTTGGGCATTGTATGCATAGCATAAACAAAAATCCTAGAGTTATAAGTGATGAATTTGAAGATTAGTTATCAATAGGATTCGTAGATTTTCTTTTATATAGAATTTACAATATATAAAATCTGATGTTCGGCCGGATCCTATATCAAAATAATGTCTCATGATACTTTACTATGAAAAATTCAATGCCTGCTTTATGTAAAGCCTAATTGGGCTTCGGCTCAGTCTCATAAAGCATTTCAAAAGCACTCTTGTTAACAGCTGCAACAGCTTAAACTTATTACACTTTTCGAGCTTTAGCTGCGAATAGAATCTTTAAGAATCTTTACATCGTTGTTAATAGAATAACTGAATACAGACAAAATCTTGATGGAGTTGTTCAGTAATTTACTGATTTTTCCGGTAGTATACAGTATAAAGGTTACATCACGTCATAGATATTCCTGGCGCATAGCCTAACATCGAATATATTGATACCGAGGAACTCGAATGCCCCAGAAATCGAATAACTTGTAACATTATTTTCGAGGATATTTTTCCCCAAAATCGATCTTTTGGAACTCGAACACAAACCGATACGGCCATACTCTACTTACCGTATACGGTAAGTAGAGTATGGCCGTATCGGTTTGTGTTCAACGCGAAGCGACACGCAACGGAGAAAAATTTCAACATGGGATAGGTTAATATATTTTTTCGTGCATAATCGGTTATCCGAAACATCGATCTTCCGAACAACCCCAGTCCCTGATTGATTCGGATAATCGACGCTCTACTGTATTATTTTCTTGTTTTATGCATTAATTAAGAAATTTACTTGTGCTATTTTAGCTTAAATTATGTTATCTTAGAATTAAAATGAGCATTTTTGGGGTTTGAGAACTGATTAATTCGGTTTATATTAGTCCTTATGGAAAAAAATTGTTTGAAACTCGAATACCCTCAAGGAAAGAACTGATTTCGTGTTCCGAGGTACCACTGTATATTATTACCTGTTTTTTTAAAACTACATTATTATCTAACTTATCAGGAATTCAAAAATTAGATTGTATAAGCCTAATTTAAGTGATTTAATTTCTTTTATGACTGTTTAATAGTTGATACGATCTAATCTCAATATCAATATCTGAATACTTTATGGACATTCGTACATGTTTAATATAATGAAAATATATAATAATAAGCGCTTCAAAATTTTGTTGTTGATAAGAATTATACTGTATATACATGTATATATAAAATTACTAATACGAAAACTTTTATTTTTAGTTGTATTCTTATGTTGTTTTATGAAATGCCGAATACCTCGAACAAAACAAGAAATAGAAGCAGATTACATCAGAAAAAAATTAACGCGAAGGTTCAGATGTTTTCTGGATCAATTAACTATGGACGATATGAATTTGAGATTGGGTACGTATATTTTGTATTTTGTTTTCATTCTAGTACTTATTAATAAACAAATAATATTAAATAATCCTTCATATTTTATACAAATTTATCATCACAGAAAGTAAACATTGATTTATATCATAAATTAATATAACATATAAAGGTATAAAGTCTGTCTATAGTCAATGAATCAGTGACTTGTTGCCCTTCGTCACTGATACTTTTGGCCTATTGTTTGTCTTATTGTAAAATTATATACAAGTGATACAGTAATTGTAAATTTACTTTATTAAACTGAATGTTACAAGTTTACTGTATGTATTTTAATAAAATATAAATAAGAGACACACATACTACGGTATAATGAGAATATGACGGATAACTGAAAGGCCAGATTAGCAAGAGTGTACTGTATTGTCATTTTATCAAACTGTGATAAAATATTAACTTAAATAAAGGTATTATTCACTCAATACAGATAAGATTAGTTTATTATAGAGATAACATAGGTTATTATATTTATAATTAATAAATTATAAAGTTAATTAAATAAACTGTAAACTGTATTGGTAAAATATTAAACGGTGATATTTAATTTGTAGCTTTGGAAAAAGTGAAAGATCTGTACGACAGCAACGAAATAAATCAGTCAGAAGATAGTAAACTCAGTCAATTGGAAGAAAATAAAACCGAACATTTAGAAAAGAACAAAACAGAACATTTAGAAGATACAAAACTCAATCAAATAGAAGAAAACCATCTCCAAATCGAATAAATTCAATTACCGAACATATCAATTTTCATTTTTAAATTGAAGAGAAATATTTTCTGTAAAAAAAACAAATCAAAATTATAAAAACAGGAGTTGTGCGAGGATTCAAATTTTGAAGAAAAATAAAATTTAAGCACTGAGATTTGTGCCATTTTTTCAATAAAAGAAATTGTTTTCTCACTATAACCGATTGCTCAAGTCTAAAATTTTGGCAATATCTTTACCTTATAAATGTAATAATTTAAGTAAAATATCTAGATATAATTCTTGGTTAATTTTTTTTATTGTCTAAATTTATGTAAATGCTTCGTTGTCTAATCTCATTAATTTATTATCACTTCACATTCTAAGAAAATAATTGCTTAATATTTCAATAAAATAAAAAATTTGGATATTTTTCCATTTTTAAACTTTTTTATATGTATATATTGGTATAATGTATATGTTATGTATAACTAATTGAATGGCATTTTTATTAATAAAAATTTGACAAATGTTTGATTAATTATAATGACGTTAGTCATAATAAATTAAATTAAGCGATTCACAGAAACATCCCCAAAGAAACCATTTTCTGGACATAGATTATGGTTTGAAAAAATAAATAATGATGCTAATTTTGAATAATTATAAATTGATGTTTTGTATTTAATATTTATCTAAAAGAACATAAAACATTAATTGTTTTTAATAGAAATTGCCAGCTTATAGATTATTTGTGAGAACAAAAATTGATCAAAATAAATAAAATATTAATATTCGGTTTTGTATTATAAATTAAATTATCATTGCGTGAAGATAACACGAAAATGGAAACTATTCTATGAATAATAATGTAGGTAGCGGTTCCAAACTTTTGAATATAAAGAATAAATTTATGAATATGAAATATATGTAACAATGGTTTCTTAACGTAAAATTTAGTATGAGCATTTAAATTAGTAATCACTGTTTATTCGAAATATTAAGAAATTAAATTTTTTAATTATAAACTATTAAAATATCAATACATTATATACAGTACGTATACATATGATGCCATCGTATATAATTCATGGCACTGCATTATGATCATATATTGCAACATACATGTTCATATATATATAAGGGGTGTTCAATAAATAACCAGCCAAACGAAACAGCATGAAATAGAAACAATTTATTTCAACAATAATTACCCTGATTGTTAAGGCACTTATGAAATTGTAACGCCAATCGAGTTATGCCCTGTTCGAAGAAGATAGCAGGACACTGATGAAGCCAATGTCTTATATGATCTTGTACTTCAGTGTCTAGGGAAAATCGTCTGCCTTTAATGCCCTTTTGAGTACCCCAAAAACATGGAAGTCGCAGGGTGACAGGTCAGGACTATAGAGAGGGTGCTCCCAACGAAACTGCTGTAGCAGGTACTTTGTCATGTTAGCTGCGTGAGGACGCGCATTGTCATGCAGCAAGATGATCCCATTCTTAAGTTTTCCTGGACGCCTGCGTTGAATTTGTGCGCATAATGCGTGCAAGGTGTTGCAGTAGGATGTCGCATTGATGGTGCTGCCATGCTGCATAAACTAAACAAGAAGAAGCCCCTGATGATCAAAAAACTAACCCACGGTAAGCGCGTTATATATCTGACTTTCGAGTTGCATGTATATTTATATTTCTTGTATTTCTCTCTTTTTACTGTTCTTAAAATTGATTTTATTGTTATTTATAAATCGGCAGGGAAACATCACCTTCCCTGCCGATTTATAAATAACACGCTCTTGCTCTTTTTTTGGGTGGAAGTGAATGTGAGTGTTTCCACTGCATACTGGCACGCTTCGATTCCGAATCATAAAGGAAACACCACGTCTCATCTCCCGTCAAGATGCTATGAAGAAAATCATTACCATGCGAAGTGAAACGCTTCAGATGCTCCAATGACAAGCTCATCCGGTTGCTGGCCTGTTCTTTAGTGAGTGAATGTGGCACCCACTGTGCATATACCTCTTAAAATGCAACGTTTTGTGCAGAACACTGTGTACAGTACTGACACTCAGGTTTACTGCAGCTGCAATGTCACGGACTGTCCGTCTGTTCGCTAGCACTAAGTCTTCCACCATTTGCACATTCTGCGGTGTGGCTGCATGCTGCGGACATCCCGGTCGTTGGTCGTCCTTCACGCTTGAACGCCCTTCCCGAAAATTTTTGGCCTACATCTTCACATCAGCAAGGGTGTATGGATCATACACCTAATGCATTCGCCGATGGATTGCAGTGGATCTGCAACCTTCCGCAACAAGAAACTTGATTACTCTACGTTTTCAACTTTAGAGGTTTCCATTGTCCAACAAAATCCCCCGAACAAATGACTGAGGCTACGGAAGTTCGCCTTATTTAGAGGTATCACTTTGATGAACTGTGCATTCGTATGCAAATTTTAGAGCTGCATTCATCGGCTGTCTATTTATTGAACACCCCTTACATATATAAGGGATGTTCAATAAATAACCAGCAGATTGAGCCATATTGTATTATGCATATATACAGTAAATGCATAATATATATGCATTTACTGTATATATATTATATACAGTAAATGCATTACGTAGACCTGTAAATCATATAATAATATACAGCATCATATATACAGTGGGTGATCGGTTAACGAGCATAATCCGTTCCAAGACTTTGTTCGCTATCTGAATTGTTCGTTATCAATTTACCATTGGTTTGTATGGGAATTTGATTAATTCGTTCTGGAGAACCCAAAAATAAAAAATTTATACTTTCTTACTACGTTTATTTATATGTAATAATATAAATACACGTATACACAGACTTGCATTTTTATTACTCATGTTTTTTTGTTTGTGGGGATTAAATAATCTGTCTAATATCGATTGCTTTTCTTTCTTCAGAATTTTCAGAATAATACCATTGTAATTGTAGAGATCCCCAAGCTTATTAACCTCAACCTAGTTTGTATGCCATTCTAAGACCGTTGATCTGACATCCCCCACTTCTTCAAAAGATCTTTAATTAATAGCAGATATCGGCATTAATCCTCTTTTTCATAATAAAACATACGAGTTTCTCGCCGAGTTTCTTAGTGTTCTTCTGTCGTCAGATCCGTTTCAGTTTTCATTATGAGCTCTTCAATGTTCTTTATTTCTCAGATGTGATTTTTGTTACTCCTTTAGCTGCTTGAGTTTTCTTAATTATACAGTATCTTTCTTAGATAAGATTGAACTGCGCCCTACTGTAGATTTGTTCAAGCCATACTGCCCAGCAACATCAGACATCATCTACCCATTCTCTACCTTTGCTATTATACTCTCACCTTTCAAAAATAAAAACCGACGCAAAACTTAACGAGTGCCCGCCCGACAGTCTCTCGAATACTATAAAAGAATTGTTTGTCAGAAAAATAAAAGGCTGGAATAACAAGGGAGTATTTTAAAGTTCGAGGAATACTATCTGATCAGTATATATCGGGTTGAGCATCGACGTTGACGTCTCCCGCGCTCCAAAAAATTACCTGAAGACAAAAGAAAATCAATCGGTATTTGCTATTTCCGTCGCTTCTTTTTATGTTTGTTCAGTGAAGTGTTCGTTATCCGATCATAAAAATCTTTCGCGAAAGTGTTCGTTATCCGATTTGCTCGTTAACAGATCTGTTCGTTAACCGATCACCCACTGTAAATGTTAACTGTATTATATGTCTTTCAAAACAATATTCACGAATTAAAAAAATAAAAAATTGACAATTAAATTTCTTAGACTGTAACGGATTCTATAGTTACATAATATTTGCATTTTTCTAATAGAAATATTCAAGCTTAAAACTTTATATTCATATTTTTAGATTTACTAGATGTTATTGACATTTAATAGAGTATTTCGATATGTGCAAATCGGACGATTCGCAGCTATAAATTTGGATAAAAAGACATTTTGATTCAAATTATTAGAGGGGAAACAAGCCCGAATGATGTATGATAGTTTTGTGAAATAAAATAGTTGATTTATAAGACATGCATAGATTGGTGATGTTGTTCCAGAAAAAGAATTAAAGTGAATCAAAGATGTAGGCCTACAATGAAAAAGCAATATTGTAAAATTAAAAATCTTTATTTCGTAGTTTAGAGAACATTCGCAAGATACTTTTTAGTTTTTATCTGAATAACGTTTATATTAAAATTTCTTGGAATAGAACTGAAATATGAAAACAGATTACAATTGTAAATCACGCACCACTTATTAACTAACCCACGGTAAGCGCGTTATATATCTGATTTTCGAGTTGCATTTATATATATTTCTTGTATTTCTTTTTACTGTTCTTAAAATTGATTTTATTGTTATTTATAAATATGGTGATGGAGGAAGAAAATTGTAATGTTTTGATTTTAAAGGGATCATTCATAAATTTGTATTTCATATAGCATCATGTATGTATTAAAATATAATAAATATATGATTATTACTACAAATTTTCCATGGCATTAATTCAGTTAACTATAATGGAAGTTAATCATTCAATGCGTTTTTAAACTGACGTTCGAATTTTCATGTTGATGCTCGGCTGTTTTATCCTGAAGATGACAATCTAAAAATAGTCGAAACGTTTGTTTTTATCGTTGTTAGTATATTTTGTGTTGTAAGTTTCTGGTATAGTTACGTGCTTTGGACTTAATTCAGTTTTACGTAGCACGTAGTTATAGTTAAATCATTAATCATAAATTTTAAACTCGTTGCTTGTCGCTAAATATTTTTGCAAAGATCTCCAATACTATTTATCAATAAATATAATGTATAGCACAGGTACAGCACCTTTTAACGAACAATTATTAACTGTGACACACTCATAATACTCACGCTGCAATTTTTAATCGTAGTTTTAATTTATTTGATTTAAATTATGTTCTACATCTCAAATTAGTAGTATCTTGCCCTTGTACATTATACTTTTCTTTTAACAATACAGTTGTGCCGATCGATCTGCTTTCAGGGAAAAATTCTTGAAACGAAATAAATTGACTTCCGATTTGCATCAGTAAGTTTGTTTATCGGGCCTCCTGCCCATAAGCTTTTCTTAATAAACAGAGATCTCTGGTCTCGGTTTTCATCTATCTAACTTCGTTCTCGAAATTAAGGACAGACAGTGGAAATTTATAAGTCTACAATTTTTTTAAATTGTAGCCCAATTTTTGATATAATTTCTTTCAAATTGAACGAGATTCTCATTTAACTTTTTTCAATTTTCGAAAAATATGTTCTTCAAAAATTAAAATATGTAATTTTCGACTATATTGATACTTTTTTTAAATCGGCTTGTCATTATTTATTCATGTATATTTTCGTCATTTTAATATTTATGAAGATAATAAAAAGATTGTAAATTTTTCATTTCTGATTACAACGGATTCATCTACAGGGCAATAGCTTTATTTTGATACCTGAACCGTGTTTGTACCCTCAGCCGTTCTCTCAAACGAAGCTTTGGACAGTATTTGAGGCTTGCCAGATTTATATATAGATTTATATTCTATAAATAATAATTATTATTATTAAATTCGAACGAGAAATGAAAACCGATAAATTTATTTAGTATAGTAATATATTTTACAAACATCTNGATGAAAACCAGCTTTAAGCAACGGCGTAGTCGAACGGTGTAAGTAATCCTACAATTTTTTGTTTATAGCATAGTTTATACAGATTATTCCCAAAAAATTATACGTGTTTTGGAAATGTTGAGTGGAATTAGTCTAGAATCGGTTAATTTTATAGAAGAAAACCTTTCGAACAGCCTTAGTCCGTAAAGTTCCCACCTATCGGGCTGCGATTGGCTCACTCCTACAACGTAATTTTCGGTTAGCGTGGAACGTATCTAAGCGTTATAGGGGGGTCTACTGTAATTATGATTGACATTTAAAGGACGATATGTTTATTTTTATTATTATTATTATAAAACATCAGAAATTGTTATCCGACAAGTTTAATGAACGACTAATTTCATAATCATTTGTCTGTTTTTAAAGTAAAGTACTCTTCCAACGTAGCAAGGAATTCAGATTCGATTTCCGAGCTGAACCCTGAATTTTCCATGATTTTTCAGAATCTTATGACATTTATCCATGCTGGCAACTCTACTGCAAGTCGAGTCTTCGTGTAGGCTAATATCAATACATAAAAGTGAGATCGAGAATGCAATCTACTGTACAGTACATAAGCCAGTATTTAGTAGAAAATTCCAATTCAGTTATCCCCTGTTTGCCAGTGGCGTGCCGTCATTAGAAGCGTTAAAAGCGCCGCTTCCCTCGTATTCTCTAAAAAATAAATAAATATTAATTTTAATTATATGAAAATAATCGCACAATATTTTATTATAACCGCATTATGTATCTTATTATAATTTTCTATACTACACGTGGAAAAAAACAAAAAAAAAATTGCTATTGTATATTAGAATATTAGTGACGGAGTGTAATCTCCTGTATTTTCAGATTACGAAAAGCAAGATTTGCGCATGCGCTTTACAGAACACCAACCTCACCCGGTGTAGCCGGTGGAAGCCTACGACCTTGGGTGAAAGCTGCACACATATAAGATTACAACTCTGTCAAGGACCGGTTCTGGGCTGTTAGCCGCCTGCCCACTAGATATTTCGATTACGTGAATAATGAGTAGATTTATAACTTAACCCAACCGATAAGAATTTACTGGTATGTTTTTACGATAGTTCTGTATAGTTGACAGGAGTTAAAAAAATGCATTAAAATATTTGATAGATTTATTCCGCTTTCCGATTTTATATTACTCACGGATTTCGATGTTAAACCAGTGATATTACGATTTCGTACATCCCATCTTTAAGGGAGTGTAGAAAAAAACGTGTACAATTCTTGTATAATGTTAAAAAATTAACTGTTACTTTGGTAGCATCATTTACAACTAAATTTAATGAATGAGAGAGATGCACCAGGTACAGAAAAGGCTCTAGAATTTATTTTCCTTAAATTTACGATTTATGTATCCGTTTGTCATAAAAATTTGTCTTTCCACTTTTTCCCGAGACTACAAATATTCGAGTACAAAGTAACTGGTTTCGACTTATTTCTACTTAAGTAGTAGTTAAATAATTAAGCGATTAGGGAATTGGGGACATAAACAAAACCCTGATGAAAGAGCCGGAATATTACTTAAACAAAAGCTTAACCGAATCAATCTCTAGCCGAGTACAGTGGGGACTGATTTCTTCGAAATACTGTATTAGATGTAATAAAGACAGAAATTTTTCCAGTTCGACGAGAGTGACCGAAAAGTTGTAAATTTTGGAAATTTCCGTGGACAACACCTGGTCCTAAAACGAATTAGTTAGAAAACAAAAGACGGACAATCTATTAAGTTTAACATATTTAGACTTTTACAGCTATGGTGAGAAACGTTTAAAATTTACAAGAACCCTGTCGCGTCTTTTGAGGTATATTAGTGATGCGACAAAAGAAACATTTGACATTGCCAAATCCCGAGGGTATCGGCACCCTCGGGATTTGGCAGCCCGCGTGCATGTACAGTACACACCGCACACCTAGCAGGACCGTCTCTGATTCCACTCGTAGGGAGCTATTTGACTAAGTGGTTAAGATTTAAAGAGTAAAGAATATTTTATGTTATTTTCATGTACGTTTCATTACAAAGTTATATTTAATTATAATTTTCTTTAAAAGTATATTCATACAATTGAAGAATGTTTTGTACCAGGTATGTATATCCACCACACATTTTATTTCACCAAGTAAGTTTTTATAATTTTATTTTTAATTTTAGCCCTTATATCGTGGCTAGCGATTCGGAATGTAATTGCGATATTGAAAATTTATTTTAAAAAAGTTTTGGCTCGAGATCATATAATGAAAAAGAAAACATTATTAAAAGAGAAAGGCCAATGCCTAAGTTAAATATAAACGCTTCAATAAAAAAATTTGTTCGATATTTTCACGATAAAATGGCTCTGTAAATGCATAAAAATGCAAAAATTGTTTTGTTGGCTTGCCTACTATTTTCAAATGAAATTAGTGTGTGGAATAAGAATGGCTTTGACAATTTAGCTGGCAAAAGACACGAAAAATCGTCGATTCTTTCGTATTTGAAGCAATTTGGAAATCGAAGCGGAATAGAATTTAACATTAGTAAATAATATAAAATAAATATTGAAAATTATAACGAGATAGTTACGGTTAATAGATATATTATATCTAAATAAATAGATGTTATATGTTTTTATCAAAGCAAGAATTGGCATTTAGAGGGCATATGGAATATATTGGATCTAATAACAGAGGTAATTATAATGAACTTGTTTATTAAGTACGTCAGATAAATAATCTATTAAAAATACATTTAAAGAAAGAATTAACTGATTGCCCCTGGATGTCGGCTTCTTATAGAAACACAGCTTCCCTATCATCAAATGTCACGGCACGCCCCTGCTGTTTGCTGAAATATTTTTGGGACTTGAACTGAATTCTACTTTTATACGTTGTATCTAAATGGCGATAATTCTTACTTAAACTTTCCTGAAATATTCGAATCAAAAATAACACATTTTCAACATTTCATAACTTGACAAATTATGAAAACTTTGCTTTGAAGTTCTCATTGAAGCGTTGTCTTGACCTAAACACAATCCGATGTTTTTGAAATAATACATAAAATTCAGAAAAATCAAATGAAGCTCTGGGTAGAAAAAGGGTACCGATGAAAAAAGAAATTATTTTTCAGATATTGACGAAAAATTGTAAATTATTAATTCTAAGAGGAACAAAGAACTATTGCTATAAAATTTGTTGTTGATCTCTGAGATAGGTGTAGACAGACAGATATATTAATGAATTATGAAACTTGGGTGTTAGTTCTAAGTTGTTAGAGATATGAATAATATCTCGTAGCCATCTCTCGTAGTTCTTATCTAGTTTATCTCTTCAAACAACATGAAAGAAAAATCCTGCTTTCATAATTAAATAGAACAAAAGTATATACATGAAGAAGACAAGTTCGCTTTTTATGACAGTTTTATAGTTCATGAAAAAGGGGACCTAACTGAATATAGTGTATTGAAATGTAATATAAAGTTTTTGTTAATTAAAATATGTTTTAAATACACCCTGTCTTCTTTAAAAGGAGGATATAAAGAATTAAAGACAATGTTTTTTCATTCTGCTTTTAACTATATATATATATATATACACGATTTTCATGAAGGGGAATCACTTCTGCGTGTCCGCATTCCACCACGAAAAATTTAAATTTTAAACGCGCGACGCGTATCTCAAGAGACTTCCAGAGTTTATTGCTTAAATGGAATCTATGTACTGAATCTATGGTATGAACTTCATCAAGATGGAGTTTATTATGTGAACATAAGAAATGTTAAACCAATTTCAAGAAAATTGTTTAAATTTTTCAGGATAAAATCGTAAGTTTAGTCACTATCACTCAGCAAAAATTGCCCCCGTTTCCATAACCGAACAATACATACAGTAATATAAGCCCATGGGCGGATCTACATAGGGACTAATAGGGCTTAAGCACTGGGCCCCCAAGTGTCAAGGGCGCACAAAAATTGAATTATCATACATTTTTAATACTTTTTTATCAACAATGAGCACTTATCGTATAGTAAAAACTAGTTATAATTATTATATTATTATTAATATTAATTTATAGTTTTATTGGGGCCCAATTGAACTTCAATAAGCCCTAGGCCCCGAAAAACTTAGATCTGCCTCTGCATAAGCCGACGCTTCCACTGATGGAATGGATTTTGTTTACGCTGCAACACATTTGCATTAACACTGAATCTTTTAAAAACTAATCAATGTATTTTCGCGTAATGATCGGCATACTGCATATAAACGGGAGGAGACTAGCATGCCGGCAAGCCAGTTAAAGTGCAACTAAAATATAAAATTGCGAGAGCCGAATTTAATGAAAAAATTTGTTGCCAGAAAACCTTTATTTTAAATTGTAATATTCTGTTGTTCAAATCCAGCTCATTTAAAAAAAAAATTATTGATTAAATCGGCGATTAAACTGTTTCCCACGGACTTGGTTCCTTGTTGGGAGTGACACATCACATATGTCACTTTGACTCAACGGGCGAAACTTGTTCATTGGATCCTAAATACGAAAACTGCGAGTGAAGTAATGGGAAGACCCAGAAAAGACTCCCGTATAAAACGGAGGGGACGATGACGATCGGGGCTTTTTCCCGTCATCGGCCGTGGACCTTGTGTGTGTGTGTGTGCATCCCCCATCGCCATCCTTAACCCAAATCTGGATTAGCGCCTAAAGTGAAAGCAACCTGGATTAACACCTGAACTTTAATCAATGTCTGAACTTGACTTCCACGAGAATCCTTCCACGACGACCTAATCAGACTCCAGGTATTTATCGCCAAGCGAACCTCATGTAAACTCTCTCTTGAGCTGTTCGATAGTTTAGCGATAAGTAATCCTGTAAACGGCGTTAACCCTGTAAATAACCTTTATAATTAAACGGATATTTGTTAAATGAATAACATTGTAGAGTGCATTTCTTCCGGAGTTCTCCTTCTGTCCCCCATCCGAATCTAATCTAAGTACGCGACCGCTCACACGAGAGAACGGAACGGTTTCTGTGTCTGTCCATAAAGACACTGGTGTCAGTCCTGACGAAAATTTGTCATCGCGATCTTCGCCGACGCGATGTCGACCCTTCGGTCCTGTGGTGCCGAAGAGTAGAAGGGGCCATCGGCATTGTCACAAAATTACATCGGATCTAACAAAACTAGTTGTTAATTAAAACTTAAAGAAAACATTCTTCCAAGTACAATAGAATAATAACATTGTAATTTGGCTAACTTATCAGGAAGACAGTTTTCCTTTACAAGAAAATAAAACAATTAACGACTTATTGACAGTAATAGTAGTAGTTAGTGTGGGCTACACTGACCATCTACCCCAGCGTTTCTCAAAGTGGGCGATAACGCCCCCTTGTGGGCGCTGGAGGCTTTCAGGGGGGCAGTAGAAGGCTCAAAGAGAATTGGGGGGCGTTAAGGAAATATAGAGGAGCGACGGCAGACAAATTCTATATATAAAAATTCGACGGAATATATATAAAATGTTGACATTTAATATATTTTTTATTGAAGGTAACAACNTTTTCTTTCAGGTCTGATTTATTGAATCTCAGTATAGTTTCCTAAACCTTTGTAAATAAAATTAATTTTTATTCAATTTTTAACATGCACATTATAATAAAATCATCTTTAGACATAAAGAAGAAACTAACTACAGATTATGCTCTCAATGTGAATGACTATTATATATTCCTGTATTGTAATCCTAAGTAAAAAATTTTGCTTTATTATTCCTGTGGAGAAATTTGATCTATTTCAAATATTAGATCTATTAATACTGTCATTTATAAAATAGACAGACATATTAAAATTTTTGAATAATCATCTAATAATATCTCTAATTTGAATTTTATTAGCAACCATTAATATTCAAAAATTCACACAAAAACCTTTGTCTGCAGCAAAAGCAGATTAATTACAAATGTAATGTTTTCAGTCTTTTTTAGAGACCATCTTCAGGTAAATGGAGAATTGAACAAACAAAATTTTAGTGTCAATTTTTTTATTTGCAGCAAAAACATTAATATTTGTTTAGATAAAAATAAAGAAATTAAACATATTGTAGTTTTTGATACAATGCCGACAGTTTCAGTTTTAGAATAAAAACTCGTTAATTTTTACATGACGTAACTTGTTCGTTTTTTTAATGCGTCCTCTAGAGAGGGATGCATAACCTCACTTAAACCGATATGCCAGCCAAGATATGACGGGATAATATACTTGGTAGAAATCAAATAGGGAAAGTGCTGGTAGTTCCGGACACTTAAACTACTAAATAATCAAGCACATACCAAATATCAAGGAGCATGTCTAAAATGTTCCACAACGCGTACAAACGAACGCTCATTAGTAGTACAGTATTTCCTTATCCATATATAGCAGCCGCAGCCCGCAGTAATATTTTTTTGCGACTCGCGTAAAATATGAATAAATATATCAATTTCCCAGCTTAAGGAAGTATGCAGCAAAAATTCAAATGTTATTTTCTACAACTTATATATGTGAATAATTTTTCCACAATGAATTTAGTAAAAATTAAAACAAAAAACCGGTTAACAGAACATCGAAACTAATTTAAAGCTAGCAATGACTAATATTTAACCAAATATTTCCGATATATTACGTTTACATCAGTTCCAGAAGCTAAATTAAGTATACCTATGCTAATTTATAATTATATATAAATAAATACTTGTGATTTACCGACTTTTTTTCCTCTTTTCTCTTGTATGCGGCCTGTGTCAGTTCAAAAGTTTTGAAATGAAAAAAAAGGTGAACTATACATCCCTGATGTATAGCATGCTACACGGCATATCATTATGTAGCATTGATATTTATTTTCATTCATAATTTATATTTTACTCTCTAAAAAAAATTANTATTTTTTATTGAAGGTCACAACTTGAATATTTCTAACACATTGACTTTTATTTTAGCTCAGCGTTTCTCAAAGTAAGCAATAACGCCCCCTTCTGGCGCGATGAATAGATCTATGATAGAGGCAGGGTATTGAACGGTGACCAAAGGCAAAATTGGGGCTGATAAGAGGAAACATTGCGTTTAATGGTTTCCAGATGATGAGAACAATGTACAGTAAGGACACAAAGTGTGAGATTCATAGAAAAGTTTTCCTAAGAATATTTCCAATCCTTTTCACACACAAGAGAAAATGGGTTAGGGGGCGTTGGGTATAACTTTATGGAACAAAGGGGGCGGTGGATCGAAAAAGTTTGAGAATCACTGATCTACCCCAATCTTAAAAAAAGGCACCTTTCTCTCAAATTTCACAGAAAAGCTGATGTTAATCAGTGTAAGCTGAGATAATTTACAGCGCGTTTCTTAAATTTAATATGTTTAATTAATCAATTTTTTTGTTGTTGTTAGAAAAAAGACAAAATAAAGAAATTAAACATATTGTAGTTTTTGATACAATGCCGACAGTTTCAATTTTAGAATAAAAACTCGTTAATTTTTACATGACGTAACTTGTTCGTTTTTTTAATGCGTCCTCTAGAGAGGGATGCATAACCTCACTTAAACCGATATGCCAGCCAAGATATGACGGGATAATATACTTGGTAGAAATCAAATAGGGAAAGTGCTGGTAGTTCCGGACACTTAAACTACTAAATAATCAAGCACATACCAAATATCAAGGAGCATGTCTAAAATGTTCCACAACGCGTACAAACGAACGCTCATTAGTAGTACAGTATTTCCTTATCCATATATAGCAGCCGCAGCCCGCAGTAATATTTTTTTGCGACTCGCGTAAAATATGAATAAATATATCAATTTCCCAGCTTAAGGAAGTATGCAGCAAAAATTCAAATGTTATTTTCTACAACTTATATATGTGAATAATTTTTCCACAATGAATTTAGTAAAAATTAAAACAAAAAACCGGTTAACAGAACATCGAAACTAATTTAAAGCTAGCAATGACTAATATTTAACCAAATATTTCCGATATATTACGTTTACATCAGTTCCAGAAGCTAAATTAAGTATACCTATGCTAATTTATAATTATATATAAATAAATACTTGTGATTTACCGACTTTTTTTCCTCTTTTCTCTTGTATGCGGCCTGTGTCAGTTCAAAAGTTTTGAAATGAAAAAAAAGGTGAACTATACATCCCTGTTGTATAGCATGCTACACGGCATATCATTACGCCGTATGTGAAAAAAGTGAGCATACAATGTATCATTGATATTTACATACGTAGATATCATTGATACGTAGATACGTAGATATCATATGTAGATATCATTGATATCTACATACGGCATATCATTACGCCGTATGTAGAAAAAAGTGAGCATACAATGTAGCATTGATATTTATTTTCATTCATAATTTATATTTTACTCTCTAAAAAAAATTATAAAATTTTTTTTAAATGACACATTAATTAGAACAAAGATAATAATTTACTTGAAATGAATTTACAATAAGTGACGCATTTAATTAGTGACTGTGTAATTTGTTATCTTCATAGGAACTAGCATTCCACAATAATGATCTATGTTGACAAGAATTCAACTACATTCTAAAAGCCTAACAATAATAATTACTAAGGATCTACTTAATTAACATTATTACAGGTATAAAAAATTTAAAATGTTTTCAGAAAAATTAGATATTATTATTATTATTTATAATTGAAGTATTAATTGAAGAAAAAATATAAGATATCTTTAACTTCTTTCTAATAATTTCAGTATAAACGTTTTGAACATTTAAATACTTTTATTTATTTAACAATTATTACATAAAAATGTCATTGAAAAAAGTGAACAATTTTAATCGGGATTAAATTTAAACTATAAAAGAAAATAAATAGAAATGAAAAAAGTTTTTATTTACAGAAATATATTTCACAATATTAAAGATATGAAGGAATGGTACAAAGTTAACATTTTCTAAATACAACTGAACATTTAACAGATATAAAAATTTAAAGAATTAGTTTACTTTGATTGAGTTAAATCATATTTACTAATTTTGCTTTTTTTGCATAAAAAAAAAAAAAAAATTTTTACTTTGATTGAGTTAAATCATATTTACTAATTTTGCTTTTTTTGCATAAAAAAAAAGAAAAAACTATAATTCATTATGTACAGCTTAATTTAAATAAAAACAAGATTTTTCTTTTAAGGAAGACAAATATTGACAATTAGGGTTATTAAATGGAAGACAAAAATGTGATACTTTTAAGTTTCATTCTGAATTTTACTGTACTTTGCACATAAATGTATTATAAAAGTTTATATATTTCATAAATGACAATAATTTAAAAAATAAATTATCTAAATATATTGCACAGTCTGCAAGAAAGTACAAAAGTCAATATAATTTTAGATAAGTATCATTATTTCAAATTTATTTAGCAGATCTGAAATAATGGCAATAATTTCTGCTATAGAAATTAAATGACATTATTTGGTATTTTAGAAACTGGATTTATGTCCAGATTTTAAGTATAAATTGGTCAAATTTGTTAGTGAATTAAATTAAAAGTTTTTTGACTTAAGTCATTTTTTGCAGTAGTACAATTTGTCTAAATATGTTTTTAATTTTATAAACATTTCATTAATGATTAATCTACATAGATTATTATTCAAATACAAAAGAAAACTGTAATATTACAAATATCAAAAGTTTTCAATAGTGAAATTATAACTCAACTCTAGTTTAAATTATAATAAAATTTTATTACTTCAAAACAAGAAAACATTCCAAATTATTTCACATGTTAAAAGTTTGAAAGAAATGTTAGTACTAAATACTTTCTAGTACAGACAATATAAAACATCTGTTTAAATCACTTCTTTATCACAAATGGTGCATAAATAATTACATAATGTTTTAATATGCAAGGAAGACCAAAATCATTTTGACAAAGAATTTTCAATCCTTAAACTTGCTTCCAAAACAAAATAAATATGAAATATATAAGTAATAGTAAGAAGAACAAATTTTAAAAGTTTAAAATAATAAAATATCCTTAAATTTTTTATAAATTCTCAAAAACATAAAAACATCACAAAATTTTACAAATTTCACAAAAATTTTTTAAATAAAATTTGTAAATTACTCAAACTAACATAATGGACACAAATATTTAAATTTGTAAATAGCATATTTCTTAATTTATTTAACAGATTTTGAAAATTCAATGATTACTTAAAATACTAACCAACAAATCTTACACTAAAATTAAATAAAATCTAAATTATATATATTAATAAAAATGTAGAAAAATTCATATGCAGATGACATTTATATAATTATAAAAATAAACAACAACAACATGAGACCTAATTTAAACTCTACAAGTTAATTTTGTAAAAACTTTGGAATATTTGAATTTAACTAAATTGATAGTTTTGTAATTGTTATGATAATAAATAAATAAATACTGTATTTTTCAGTTTTAATTCAATATTTAATATAAATTTTTTTTTTAATCTAAAATAAATGGAATGCAATGTTTTGTGAGGATTAGATACTTGAAAATGTAACATGAAGTACTACTTTCTGCCTGAATCAAAATTCCACATATGAGCCAATTTCACATATACTGTAAAAATATTTTATGGTGTTGCTAGCAATGATATTTATTCTTCACAAACACATACATCATTTAGTTTGATAAATGTAGGTATCTAATATCAACTCTGTGTAATCAGAATATTACTTTAAAAAGATTGTAAAAATTTCAACTTTATCTTTAAAATACAGTCGTAAGTACAATATATTGCTGCTGATTTAATCTAACAATGCAATTAGATTAGATTTTGTTCTGCTTGGTAGAATTTACTAAATTTGTATGTAAATATTGGCACTATATTATTATTGTTATGTTTATTTTAAATGCAAGTCTATAATATATGCAAATACAAGTTTTAAGAATATTCATATTACTTTAAATTTTAGCATATAAAAGTTTATAATGATTATATTAAATATTTTTATTCATGGCTCCAATAGTCAAAAATTATTTTTTTTAATCATTTTTCTCTGAAATTTTCTCTTAATTTTCCAAGATTAAATTCTTTTGAAAATTTGGAAATTAAAAAAAAATCCAAAGAAGTTAATTGCCAGATATGAATATTTTGCATATAATTTAATGCCCAATAAATATAATTATTCTTAGCTAATTTGGTAAAAATCTAGATAAAAATCATTATAATTGTTTAATTTAAAAAAAAATCTATTTAAAACTAAGTAATAGTTTTCAAATATTATCACTTATACTTTTCCATTTTTGGAAATATTTAATTTACATTTACCTTACTTGATATTTAAAGGCATGAATAAAATCTATATATAGCAAATTTATATAATTTCTTTCATATGTGGAATTTATTGCTGTACTTATTTATATCTGAACATTTAATATAAATATGAGAAAACTTTGAAATTGAAAATATAAGATGATATTTCAATTTATGATAAATCTTAGATGACAGAATTAATCTAAAATCTATGAAATTTTTATCTAAAAAAACCAGATTGTCATTATGCAATAGTGGAAATAGCTCTATTCTAGTGACACAAAAAATATTATTTATAACTACAAATTCAAATTGTATTATGTTCAAATAGTCAAACAATTTTACGAAAATATCAGTTAAGTAAAGCAAATATCCTATTTCCTTTATATCATACAATTGCATAGAAGAAAATTAATTTCTCTTCTTGCTTATTTTAGTTCTGTAATAACATAATATTATCCAATTTTCAATATTTCAGATTTTATATACAGAAACTAATATAAATATTGACTTTAATCAACTGTAATTAAATAATAATCTTTGTATTCTTTAAAAAAAACTCTTTTCAATATGAAGGAATTTAACATATTAAGAACAATAGTTCATTACAGAGAATAACAACAAAAATTCTTCAATGGCCAATTACTGCAAAAGCATAGTGCAAGTATCACAGATCTTATGTCAATATATACCAAATCAAGACTGAATGATAGAACAGGAGCCAGACAGTTGCATTGTGTTGAAGAGGATGGCAACTTCTTCAGCTCCTAATGGAAACAATGCAAAATAAGTAATTTTAGCTTTTATAATATTTTAAAATATCAAACAACATCTGGATTATTTTTCAAAATAATATGTGAAATAGCATCCATTTTTTTTTAAATGAAAATACTAAAAATCAACTGATGTTTTGAATTTTCATCCACTCCTAATTAGCTTACAGTCATTTTTAGTATGTATCAAAATGTGTAAATATTTGTGAATTTTTGAATTTATTTCTTATACACATCATATTTGAAATCTTGTTCACAGTTTTGTTTACTATTTGGAATGTGATAAAAACTAAAAGTAATTATTTTGTCATCCTTCATACTTTTGCAATGACAGTGTTACATTATTCTAGTACAATGGTATTCAAAACATTTTAACAGTGCAATCCCAAGATAATTTTCCGCAACCGCAAATGGGATCGCGACCCATAGATTGAATACCACTGTTCTAGTAGAAACTTAATTTAGCTATCATCCCCTTTGTTATGGACAGGGAACCAGAGAGTTGCACCATCATTTAGCACAGTTCTAACTTAATGTATATAAGCATAAAATTCCATAATGGTTGCACTCTACTTTTACAATAATCAGAAAGAGACTTGTGTCATCACTCTATAACTATGTTAATTTTAGAAAGGAAAAATTTTCCATAATTATATTTTATTTTCATTTTAAAATAATGAAGTTATTTTCAAACATCTTTTCAATCCAATAAAACATTTTTGATTTTAATTTCATAAATAATTTCAATAGTCTAGACCATAAAATTGATTGTTTCAATTATAGAAATTTAAATCCCAATATTATCTGTATAATATGCAATATTTTAAATTTTCATAAATATAAANATCTTTTGTGACAATTCCATCGATGGTTATTGTTCCTGATGGCTCTGTCATGCGAAATAACGAAGCAATTATAGAACTTTTTCCTGCTTCTGTTCTCCCAACAATTCCTATCTGCGATTCAAAAACAATTAATACATATTCAGACAGTAATTTTTAGAACAACACTCATTAGATTTCATATTATTTTACCTTTTCTCCGGAATTAATAGTAAAGGTTAAATTTTTCAGAATAGTATATTTATCCTTGGAGTATTGTAAAGAAACATTATCAAAATAAATTTCGCCTTTTTGTGGCCAATCTGCAGGTGGTTGTTTATCAGGAGAACTTTCGTATGATGCTTCCAGTTTTAATTTGCTCTAGTTCAGTATACGTTATACAGAATTCATCTGAAAAATTGATTTCTTTTGTAATATCAAAATGCACGAAATTAATTCAAGTAACACTATATATTATCTACAGTTATAATAAATGTGTAGAATTTCATAAAACTAATGATAGAAGTATTTTGTATGAAGATACTCAGTTACATGAATCATATTTAGTTTTTTCATTTTTTTTATATTTTGAATTGCTATACAAGGACACCACAATATATGGACTTGTTGTATAAGTCTCACATTTATGCTATTGAAAATTCAAAAAAAAAAAAAGTGGAAAATATGCTAAATAAAAATTCTTAAATTTTTGTGCTAAATTTGTGCTAATTTTTAATGTGCATGAAGTTTTGCAGCATCTCACTCATTCTTGTTCTGGGAAAGCATTACTATGACTTATTTCTTTGTTTTGCACTAAACACTGGCACTCACATCAGTATTTGTCTAAAGTTCTCACTTGTAACACATCATGTCCACGTGATATCAGTGCCTATCTTACTTTGCAAACATGGCTCCAAAATACAAGGATAGCAATGCTGGTAGCTTTGATAAGCCAAAAATGAGCTGTAAAGTAGTTACTTTAAAGAAAAAAAATTTTATTTTAAATTCAGTGAGAAAAGAAAAAGTCTCTTCTGAAAGTTTTTAATGATTTTTATGATTTATGGTGATATTCTATTTATTACTAATACAGCATTTATCGTATTTGGATGAAAAATGTGCAATAGGTCTGTTGGTATAGGAAATACTTAAAAAGAATTGCTATTTTAAGCAAATTTCAGCTTATATGAGGGGCCTTGGAACATATTGACATATTGGTCATGTTTGGCAGTGCCCTACTGTACTTGCTTAAATGACATTTGATATTTTTATAGTAAATATTTAAAATGAGTTTCATCTGTACTTTAACAATAATCACTATGCTAGAGAAAAGATTTTCTAATGTAGATCATATATTTTAAGCATATGCTTTAATATTTTCTTCAGCATACAGCATTTGTCTGAATAATAATAAAATTAATAGTAATATTTATTTCATAATTACTGTGTGTCTAAAATGTTTCTTTTTATGTCTTTCTATTGGCTATAATATGTTTTTCTAAATCAGAAAGCCATATTATAACCAATATAATTTAGCAGATCATATCTGGTAGTAGTGAGAAATATTAAAAATATAATTGATTATTTTAATAATGTAAAATTGAAAGAATGTTTACAATATTTTATTTATTACAAATATTTATTAAAATAATAATATTCAGTTAATTAAACTATTTAAAGAATAATCTGTGTGTAAAAAATTCATCATTGCCATCATTCTAATCGTACAGCAACAAAAAACTGTTAATAGAATTTTTATGATCACTTATTTAGTAATATTAGTTGAAACATTAACAATATTAAAAATATTTGTCAGACTAATCACAGGTTTAAGCAAGTTGATATAAGCTACACACCTAAAATGATAACAAAACTGTCTGATAACAATAGGACACTGTCATTAGATGCATTCTTTGCATATACAAACAATACAAATGTAATTTGCATTTAATTATCATCTTATTTTCAAAAAAACTTAAATATATATATATTTTTTTTTTCATTATTTTTCTTTCAGGTCTGATTTATTGAATCTCAGTATAGTTTCCTAAACCTTTGTAAATAAAATTAATTTTTATTCAATTTTTAACATGCACATTATAATAAAATCATCTTTAGACATAAAGAAGAAACTAACTACAGATTATGCTCTCAATGTGAATGACTATTATATATTCCTGTATTGTAATCCTAAGTAAAAAATTTTGCTTTATTATTCCTGTGGAGAAATTTGATCTATTTCAAATATTAGATCTATTAATACTGTCATTTATAAAATAGACAGACATATTAAAATTTTTGAATAATCATCTAATAATATCTCTAATTTGAATTTTATTAGCAACCATTAATATTCAAAAATTCACACAAAAACCTTTGTCTGCAGCAAAAGCAGATTAATTACAAATGTAATGTTTTCAGTCTTTTTTAGAGACCATCTTCAGGTAAATGGAGAATTGAACAAACAAAATTTTAGTGTCAATTTTTTTTATTTGCAGCAAAAACATTAATATTTGTTTAGATAATTTGAATCACTTGAATTTTCTTCACATGTTACACTATNCAGGTAAATGGAGAATTGAACAAACAAAATTTTAGTGTCAATTTTTTTTATTTGCAGCAAAAACATTAATATTTGTTTAGATAATTTGAATCACTTGAATTTTCTTCACATGTTACACTATAAAGCACACACTATATTTATTTTATTTTTTTTTTTTGGAAAATAGTACACTCAAGTTTTTGATCAATGTTATATAATGCTGATCAAAACTTACCTGAACAGTTATTTTGATTTATTTATAAAGCATATTATAAAATGCTAGAAATATATTCATTTTAATTCTAATATAAATATATTAGCAAAATATAAAATTCATTAATTACAATGTTTACAATATTTTAGCAGCTTTACAACAAAATATTAGTTAAAATTTTTATGCTTTCTGCTATTTTTTACAGTATTTTAGATATATCAATATTAAAACTTTCTAACAATCCACTTACTACAAAATAAAAGTAGAGATAATCACATCGAGTCTGTGTGTAAAAAATTCATCATTGCCATCATTCTAATGGTACAGCAACAAAATACTGTTAATAAAATTTTTATGATCACTTCACTTAGTAATATTAGTTAAAACATTTAAACAGTATTAAAAATATATGTCAGATTTGTGTTTAACAAATTTAAAGTGTCAGCATTTTATATTCACAGATTGTATATGTATATGTATATATGTTACTGCTATTCAAATTAATTAACTTAAGAAATATGTCTGGTTTATTAAGAACTTATCATCATTTGACTTCACAGAACATGAAAACATCTTGTAAGTTTTTCTTTTAGTATAACTTTCAATACTACTGTAATTTCCCATAATAAGTTTGCTCAAATTTATGCCCACTGGCCTATGTTAAGGTTTTTCTCCCAAATTTAAGTCTAGGAGCTTATTGTTAGTCAAATATATACATATATTTCTGGAGAGATCTTTTCCAAATACAAGCCCATGGAAATAATGGTTAATAATAGCTCTCACTGTATATTGAAATGTTTTCTTCACTTAGTATTTGTAGTGACTTAGCCTAGACTCTCTTGAATTTCTCTTGGAAAATTTTAATAGTGTATGGAAGTGTTGTTCTTATTCTGTTTATCTTATTACCCTCTATTTAGCAAAGTTTCCAGAAAAATTACAATAGATGCAGTTTTATAATTTTTCTACCAATTCCATCATAATCCACATACAGTACCATGAATCTAGATGATAACAGCAAGATGACTAAAAATTCACACATTATGAAAGAAATGAAAAGTTTTAAAAAGAATGAATGCTTGTTAGAAAAAGAATATAGCAGAGATCAGACTTTCCCTGCTCCTATTCAATATGTATGCAGAAAAAGCTATGAAAGAATTTATTGTTACCAACAAATCAGGAGTAAAAATAAAGTAGAGCGTCGTTTATCCAAAGGTCGGTTATCCGAAGGAATTCCAGTCGACAAATTTAAATTTTCGTCAGTGCTGTGGCTCTGTAATCTTTGGCTATGTCTTCGGCTACTCAAATATTTTACGTTTTTGATACTAAATTAACTTCTGAAGTATAATTTTTTATTGTTTTTAGATTTTTCAATATATTTATTTTGTTTGTACAAAATAAAAAAAATAATTTTTAACGATACAATAGTCTTCGTTAGGCTTACCATCGACGAAAATTCAACGCGAAGCGACACGCAACGGAGAAAAATTTCAACACGGGATAAATTAATACAGTATATTTTTTCGTACATAATTGGTTATCCGAAAAATAAGTTATCCGAACAACCCAGTCCCCAATTGATTCAAATAAACGACGCTCTACTGTAAATGGAAAATTGTTCACTACAATATAATATGCTAATGATATTGCCCTGATAGCAGAAGATGAAAACGGGTTCCAGCAAGCATTTTCCAATCTCAATAAACATCTGACAGAGAGATGCAAGATGAAAATTAATAAAAACACAAAGGTAATGAAATGCACAAGAAAAGAACAGAAAGGTGCACATATATGAAGTGTCCAAGTTTCTGAGCCATAAAACTCAGAAACTTGGACACTTCAAGAGGCAAAATAATGTAAACTGGAGGCATTTCAGTTCTGGTGCTGGTGACAAATGCTATGCATATCATGAAGACAGAAGAGAAATGAAGACATCTGATGATATCAGGAGAAGACAAATGACTTTTGGCAACAACAGAAAAGAGTATGAACAATTTGATTGGTCCTACTCTTTTCATCAGAAATTCAACATGGATGCACACATTACTGGAAGTTAAGGTAGAGAGAGAAAAGAATCCTGGAAAATCCCAGAATTGAATATCTAGATGGAGTGTTAAAGAAGAAACCTTACCAAAGTAGTAAAACTGCTTGCCCAAGACAGGAAAGCATTTCTTTCCTGTCTTGGACAAGCAGTTTTACTACTTTGCTTTCCTGTCAAATGTTTTTTTTCCATGTTGCCCAACAACCTTGAGAAGAGAGAGAGGCAAAGAAGACAAGAGAACTGATACAGAGATGATAACGGTGGAAGATTAATAGTCTTCATATATGGCTTATTGTTTATGATAAAAACATGATATTCAACATGGGTGAAATTCCATATTATTTTAGTATGGCCTGAGATTAAACTATTCACTTCAGAGGGAAAACTATTTGACAGCTGCAACACTGGGAAACAGGAAACACATTTCATTATTGTTCTTAGTATTTCCCCCTCTGAAGATTTCTGAAATGTTTGATCATCTGAAAGGCCTCAGAAAAATTCCTAAAGTCAATCCTCCACCAAACACACCTGTTAATGTCACTATTTCTGGTTCTATGAATAACAAGGTCATGAAAAATTTGATAGAAAAGTGTTTTTGTAACAGAGGACCATTTTTTACATAACAAAATCAATACTTCCCATAGACTTTTCTGGAATTCATATCAAAGATAAGTTCTTAAATATGTTAAAGCAGTGTTTGAATACTAACATTCTAGAGATCACTCCAAAACTTCATCATACTTTCAACCTATTTATATAGTCATTAACTTGATATTTATGGCTGCCATATGTCATTGGTGAATTGATTGGCAAGAGAACTGATAAAAAGAATTCACTAAGAAAGGATATTGAAAATGATCAAGTTATCAACATATCATTAACTTTGTTGTAGAATTGATGAAAGCTGTTACACCAGATATCATTTCACTGTTGTGAAATTTTTGCATTTGGCCAAGGAGTTTCCCTTCAAGATTTAAACAGCCACCTACAGAAAATCTTGGAAACTAGAAATGACATTGTTCGGATAGAAGTCAAACATAATAATGAAATAGAGGATAATGATCGTATTTTTTCTTACTTTCAGTTTCATTCAGTTTTTCCTTAGAACATTTTTTATTGGAGTCACTGAAAAGAACATTCAAGATTTAGTCTAAAACTATTTTCAAGTAATTTGGAGTGAACAGCTCATTTAAAAATACAGCAAGGTTATAGATAAAAATAGGGAAAAAAGATGATGAAGAAGAAAAAGTTATCATAGATAATAATTGCAATGATGACAAAATACTGATAACGTGTCTTAATGCTACAATCATTGACAATAGTGACAGTATTAATACACAAATGACACCAACAAATTCTGAAAGATTTTGTTTTGGTGCACTGCAATATTATTGTTTTAATTATTAATTAATTAAATTAATGGTTTTCATTTACTTTTGTTTACTGTACCTCCTCTGGTATTGCCTAAGGTTTAAAATCAAAAATAATCTAAAATGATACAGTATAGTAGGAAATTATCATAAATTTTATCTTGATATTTAGTTATGCAGTAAATCATTATCTTTCTTCTATTAGCTTTCTTTGTAAATGAGCAAAATCTTTGATGCCTGTAATTAGGGACATGAAATTACCAAAAGCCCAGAGCTTCTAAATATAGGCTTTGGGCTTATAAGCACATTCCAAATTTCCTGAAAACTTTGCAATTTTTTTCAATATAAGCCCAGAGCTTATTATTGTGACATGACGGTTCATCATCATCATCATCCTTGCTTCTATGCATCATATATAAAAATAAATTTAAATTACTCTTTAAATTGCTAAAAATTTTATTTTGAAATCTTTTTAAGGAAAGAGAAACAAGGAAGGTCAAAACAGAATCATCATCATGAAAAATTATACTCAAAGAAAATTTATTTATTAATTTTTGGATTTGTAATATCAAAAAAACTGAATATATAGTCCTGAATTTTTTAGCATGGAAAGTGCTTGATTGTTTATGTTATTTATTTTGGTAATATAATATATAGTCAAAGTTCTAAATGAAAATATAATCATGTCTTTGATTTTGGTGAAATGTTTGAAAAATTAGTTGTATGTCAATTATATGCATGTTGTATCATCTAATTGTCTCAAAAATGTTCTATAGCTACATCATCATATTAATGCATTATCATCTAGTAATAATTTACAACATGAGATTGATAGTTTTTTGCAACCAAACCAAGACAGGCGGGTCTATTATTTTCATTCCAGGAACATTACATTAGTTTTTGTTCAATTTTAATACTTTTTTTTTAATTTTGTCTAATTCCAGTCTTTCATTTAGTAAAAAAACATTTAACAACTGTATTGCATGCAGAAAATGTGATCAAAATAAAATTTATACACACACTCATATTTAACATCATCAATTTCATATTATGAATAATAAAAATATCCATTATATTTAACTATCTAGTTTTATTTATAGTTTAATACCTCATTTTATATGTTCAGAATATAGTAAAAGTTAAAAACAGCAGCAAAAATTAAGTGTTACATTTTCATTTTAGTAAAGTAATAATTAATGTTAAAATTTCTATAAACAATAACATCATGTTTCTATAAAAAGATATTATAGAATTTTTTAAATAAATAAAAATAATCTGTAAATGTATAAATTAATAATACTAAATAGAACATTTAATAATTATTTTGTCAATAATATAACAAAGTTATTACTAATTTAACTCAAATTTATAATATTTTTTCAGATATAATAAATTTATAGTACATTTTTTTATAATAAAAACTAAATTAGTTTAACTAAGAATTATATTCTTTATAATAAAAACTAAATAATAATATTTTACTAGTAAATTGTATTTTCAAAAAGGCTTCTATTAATGTTTTATTATTGTTTTAATGGTTTTCATTTACTTTTGTGTACTGTAGCTTCTCTGATATTGCTTAAAGGTTTAAATTAAAATCAAAAGTAATCTAAATGATACAGTATAGTAGGAAATTATCATAAATTTAATTACTAATGCATGATAACATTTTATGTTAAAACTATTACAAAAAATAAATGTATATTTAATAATTTAAAATAAGATTATATATTAGAATACATATAATTTAAAAGTTCTTTCAAAATATTGCATATTACAAAACTATGAAATAACTTAAAAGTGAATTTACTTTCATTGTTTGATGTAAAAAATGCATTTTACTTTTGGCAATAGTTCAGTTTTTTTTTTCCTTTCAAAATTACTTAATTGAAGTTCAAAAAAGTTTTGTATTTGTAAATTAAACCATACAATAAAGATGACATTTAAAAAAACCAAGATAATACATGTCTTTATTTTCATCTTTAACATTTTAAAACATTGTATCCTTAAAAATGTTTCTAAATTCACTGTAATTTAATACTGAGTCTTTGAATTTAACTTCCATTAAATATGATCACTTATTTCAGGTAAGTTAAATTTTATATGTAGCAGTGATAACAAAATGATTATTGTAATCATTTCTAAGATTTTGTACTGACTTCATTTGTGAATTTTGCACTATCAGAATATATGGTGTAACAATATTTTAATCTTAAAATTATTAAAATATTGCTACACAAGTGAAAATTATATATTAGAGTTAAAAACATAATTTTAAATATAAAAAAGGGTAGGCCTAATTATTATTAATATAAAATTATTTTCTCATTAAATTAATTTGAATAAATATTCGTAGCCAAAAATAATTTTATTAGATCTCATAAAGTTTATATATTAAATGTTTTATTTATTTTATATAGCTATTAACAAGATATAAAACTAAATACAAAGATGGCAAATAATTAATTTCAAATGCTATCTGATTCATAATGTTTATTGAAAATATTTATTTTACAAATGTTACTTCTTATAGTTAGAAGAACTCTTCTCATAGCTATTAGCAAACTCATCTTGAAAATGAAATTAATATTTGCTGAAATTTTTCAAGTGATATGATTAATTTAAAATGATTTTTAAAATGTTGTTGTTATTGAGCATTATTTCATAGAATTTAATTTACATTTATGTCATGTATACAGTTCATGAGATATACAAAAGCATAATTTAGTAAATAATTATGTGTTGATGATAACTTATTTATACATCTCACAAATTTAACTTGAAAAAGTTATAAACAAGAACCTTTCTTAAGTTAATTTATATACAGTCAAACCTTGATGTAGCACCCTCCTAAACAGTACAATGCTCACAGAATGCCACTAAATACTTGCAAATGGATTTTCCCTATAAATATTAAATACAGAACTCTTCAGTACACTTAGGACCCCATAAAATAAATTATCACTAATGCATAGTAAAGGTTAAACCACAATTTTAGTATCAGGCTCTTCATGAGCAAACTTGTTGCACTTTAATCAAATTCATATGCATTAAAATGAAGTATAGAATAAGATCTACACAATTATAATCAATGTATTCTTGCTGATTCATGTATTAAACAATCAGTTGCTGGTACATATGTCTCTGTCTGTCAAAATATGTTAATTCAATACAATGCATTTATGACTTGTGTTTCAAATGACATTATTATAAAATCAGGTGGCTTTCAAATTTGTTTTCAACCTTGTATATATAATTCTTATTGTATGATATATTTCCATTTAGTATAATTCTCAATTTAATATCAATTTCACAAATGGTGGAACTAAATCAAAGTTTGACTGTAGTTGATATACAGTTCTAAAAATTAGAATGTTAATTAAGAAATTTGTTGAAATTTTAAAACTTGATGAAGTCTGAAAATCTTGTAAATTATCATTTTAAATTTTACTAAAAAATAATCAGTTAAACCAAATTAAAATGTTTAATGATAAATCTACTACATAATTTCTGGTAAAATATTTTTACAAACCAAATACAAACCTAGATTTCATCAAGATTTAAAAAGAAATTTTCCAAAACTTTTAAGTCATTCATTTAAAAAATTGTTTGTTAATATAATTATCCCATAAACTAATTTATCTAATATTCAGTTATTTGTACTTTTATCAAACTTGTATCTGATTAAATATCCAGATTATTGAATTATTGATAAAAGTACAAAAGTAGCTAACAGTATAATTACAATATCATAATTTTAACAATAATTCAATCTACTAGAAAACATTAAATTAATTTTGTCATATTAGAATTTACTAAAAATTGTATATCTGAATTGTATGCTTGAAATTAATTATAGGAAAGAGATATTGTGTTCTTAATTTAATTGCAATATTGAAATAAATATATCTAAAAGTCAAATTTTCAACAAGTAAATTTGAAATTTGTCACTTTTCTGTTAAAGCTAACAGAAAAGTAATGAATTTCACGAAATAATTAAATGTCTAAAATAAATGTTAATGAAATGTTTAACCATTTATTTAAATTACATAATGCTCATAAAATAGAATTAATTACTAATAATATTTCTTGAGTATTTGAAATGTGTGTGCAACAGACATTCAAATTTTATTATAAAATTCCTATTTAATTTCTACTAATACATATGTATATATATATATAGTATTTAATGAATCACATTAATAGATTAAAAGCAAAACCTTATATAGAAAGATTATTATTAGAGTATAAATAAAAATAATGCAATTACAAAAGTCCAAAAAGGTTTTAAAATATTGCATAAGTTCCAGAAGAAAATTGCATCTCATGAAAACAGAAATATTCAACAAATACATCAAAAAATTATTGTAATAAATATATTAAAGAAAAACAGTGAAAAAAATGTAAGGAAGATATGAAAAGTTTCAAAGTAAATAAATATAAATGAATAGACAAATCAATGAATTTAATTTAATGATGAAAAACAGTTATGACAAACACTTCAAATTACAGAATATTTTAGAGATATTCCTTAACTTACAATATTCAAAAATTAATTTAATATTGGTTTTTGTTCACTTTTATGAATCTTAAACTAAATTTTCAATAACTTAATATTTTCCCCTTTTTTCAATTACCTTAATTATAATGCAAAAACATCAAGTATGTTATGATGATAAATGACAACAAGTTCATTGAATTTGAAACATAAGCTACTGTACTTATGCTATAATATACAAAACTTAAATCTAAGTATGTGATTCTTAATTCAAAAGGTATAAAGAATCAACAGTTTAAATTTTTTATCGTAAATCTGAAAAAATTAATATATATATCATTTTTGTTATTTTGAGTTGATCAAAAAGTTCGTTCTTGATGTAATCACTGCATTAATTCAACAGAACCCACATCACATCATCAGAAAAATTACAGATATACTACAGGATAGATAACACTCTTATCTAATCTGAAGTGATATCTATCAGCCAGGGATTAGTTGTTGGATATTTACACAACTTATAAAAATATCATGCTCTGATGCTTAGGTAGCACATCAATTAGCAAGAGAAACCTACTATACCTATAAATATAGGATTATTTAGTTAAAATGCATACAAATACAACAAACCTATAATTAAGAAAAAAAAGAGAAACCTGATTGAATATGGCTAGAATTTACCATTGAATTGTAACAAGATGGATACCTTTTCAAACTAACTAATTACTGGCAATTAAAATGGATTATTTACAATTAATGTTTGCAGCAAAAAAAGAAATAATGGAGAAAACCAACTGAACTCTTGCAATGCAATCAAAAGTCAACTGATATTAAAAAAGGCTATGCTGAAAATATAGTAGGACTGACAGGAAATTATCTACTATGAATTGCTATCTCAAAATAAGACCATTAATATAAAGAAGTACTGTTCCCAGCTTAATCTAAATGCAGTCATTAAATAAAAATGGCCAGAATCAACAAAAAGAAAATGTGTGACTTTCCAGTAAGACAAAGCTAGACCACATGCATCTTTAACTATTTTGAAAAATTGATTTTTCAAATTTGGATGGGATATTTTGTATCTCCCTACATTCCCTTAATCTTGTACTTTCATATTACCACTGCAACTATAGGACAATATGGAAAAAACCATTTAAACACTTTTTTGAAGAAAAATCTCCAAAATTTTTTTTTGTGAGATAATGGGTCTACCCCACAGATGCACTACAATAATAGAAAACAAAAGTGCATATATAATTTAACACAATTACTTTAATTTTTAAAATATGAGTATTATTTTTGTCTAAAAAAACAAACTTTTTCATCAGTTCAATATATTCATATTAAATCATCAAAATGAATCAAATAAAACTAACCTAATAACAAGATAAGATCAGAAATGGAATTCTTTAAATAAATAATTCAAAATATCATTCACTAACCTTAATTATCAGTTAAAAGTTTTTCACTCCAAAACATTTTCAACCTTTCTAAGGCCATCCTTAGTATATAATTTCACTATACAGTTTGAACACAAAGATATTAAAACAAATTTTAGAACACCAGTCTTTACAAATATCAAATCACTTTCTTCAAACATTCAAATTGAGGTTTGTACTCACATGTTTTAATATTACAAACAGAATGTTTTCTAAGACTCAAATTCCTATCAAATGTTGATATATTTCAAATTAAAGGCAAAAATAATTTTAAATTTTAAACAATGTTCAGCATAAACTGTATAAATGTATGGATTCCTAGCAAAAATTACATTGAGATTTTTTCATAACTGTTCAACATTATCTCTAACCACAAATATTAACTTGTAACTGATTTAAAATATTAAACTAAACTAAATATCAAATTAAAAACTAAATAGTGCATAAAAAAATATATTTACAGATCTTGGCATCAACTTTAGTAGCCAAAACAAATAACAAGCATTAATATTTTCTACATTAAAAAAAAAAATTAAATACATTTTAAATATATTAATGTTTTCTTGTTATCAACTTCATGATTAATCTACATTAATTTTACTAATCATATGAATTACAATGAATGAGACAACATATAATATTAATCTTATTAATAAAACAAAAATATACTGTTAGAAATAGTTAAACTTTTATTCTTTCATACTACTTTTTGTAAGAACAATAGTATGAATGAATTCATTTGAATATAAAGTAAGGGTTTCTTTTTTCTATTAAATATCTACCAGAATTCATTCAATTTACTAGCTGAACAAAACTTTAACTATTATTAATGTAAGTTAAGAATTATCCATACAAAAAATTCTATTATTAATTTACTTGAAACTTTATTTTAAAAGTAAATGTTAAAATAAAGCTTTCAAATTTTACTTATCAGTACAAAATTATTGCATATACGAGATGTTTATTTTAATACCATATCACATAATATTTTGATAATTAACAATTTTTAATCTAATCTATTATTTATGCAGAGTATTCAAACTGCTTAAAAAGATATATCTTTTACTTATTTCACAAATTAAATAATTTGATTTAAATTTCAAAAATACATTAAATAGTAATTTTTAATTTAATAAAATTAATTTTAAGCTTATTATTTAAAACATCATAGAAGTATTATATAATAGCAAAACACTTCAGCATATTTTGAAATTATTAACACTTTTCCATAGTGGATGCAGATTAAAATTACATTTGTTTTTTGTTTGTAATACTGATTTGTTAAAATTTCAATATTTTTAAATATTGAAATAGTGATTAATTTTAACATATATACAAGACTTTTTGCAACGACAAGATTTGATTCTTTTCTATCAATATACAAAAACAATTAATATATGGTTAAAGCAGATTGTTCTTTCTGCTTTATAATTTCTAATATTTATGAAATTTAATGATCTTTTTTACAAATGATTAATAATTATTATGATCACAATGAAACAAATATACTGCTATAATGATTAAAAATATTATTCCAAAATGTATACAAATAAACCTATAATTTTAATTTCACTATTATACTTGTATAGATGGCAAATCTATTTGCATATTCAAATAGAAGTTTTTTTTTTTAATTTAGTTATAAGGTACATTAATTTTTTTTTACTTTATATATTAGTAAATAAATCTAATATTTCTAAAATAAGAATATATAATAATTTTTGTTCTAATGTAAAATTCGTTTGGTACAAATATATGACAAGGTAATTCAAACTACTTTTTGTTTTTGTTTTGCACTTTCACCAAATTCTTTGAAATAAAATTTTATTGATTTCAAAACATAATTCTTTCTTAAAGAAATAACTTCTAAAATGAATTGAAAAAAATTTTTGCTCATAAACCTGTAATCTGTGTAAATGGAAGCAAATCTTTACACACAACTATTATTATAATTAAGAAAAACTTACATAAAATATTTATATTTTATTATTTTAATTGAAACTTAAATTATGTTTATTAAATTTATGAACTGAATTAATACTGATGAATTCATTAATTGCATTATTACAATATTAATTAAATAATACAATTTTTAATGTTAGATGAAGTTAATGAATAATCCTAGTGTCAATTTTTTCTATATAAGCCTAATTTTATTTAAAAACTCTATATTTAATTAACATATAGTACAGTACCTGATAGTGGGGAAATTTCTAAATTATTAGATAGGAAATTCCATAAAAATTCTAATTTCAGTAAATGTACAGTACTATAGATTCCTACAGACTTTTTCTTGAAAATTTTATAAAATTTAAGAGAAATATATTTAGTAAAATTTTTACTTGACATCAATGCTAAAATTCTGAATAGTACAAGTATTTTTCAATAAATTTCTTTTAATCTTTTGGAGCACCATTAATTGTTATAATAACTTTTCTTGATCCTACAAAAAATTCAGAACAACATTATTATATTAAACTTTAAAATTTCTAAATGATTTGTTCTATATTTCTAAATTCTATAAAATATAATACTTAAAAATTCATTATAAAATTACAGTAGAGCATCAATTATCCGACTCAATTAGGGACTGGGGTTGGTTGGATAACTGAAAAAAAAGATAACCGAAAAGTATGAAAAAAATACATTATTAGTATAGTATATTAGTATATCCCATGTAATTAGTATATTAATATATCGCTATTAACCTACTTTGTGTTGAATTTTCATCGATGTTAAATCTAACAAATTTTTTAAAAATAATAATTGTTGCTATTGTATCGTTAAAAATTATTTTATTGCTCACAAAACAAACAACCACTCATAATTAGAAAATTAAGCCTTGTTTAAATACTGGCCTCCCTTTCATGGTCGAGCCAGTGCTGTCAGCTAAAACACTCAAAAATTTAACAAAAATAATATTAAAGTAGCCAAGACAGCCAAATATTGTAGTGCCACATCACTAGCGGACATTTGAAATTTGCAGACTAGAACGGTCGGTTAACCGATGTGACGGTTGATCGGGGGTCGGATAATTGATGCTCTACTGTATAAAGTAATGAAAATTTATAATTATACTCAAAATATGAAATTTTACTTTACTAAAGATAAAATTAGGATCAGATAAAAATAACTGAAATTTAATTTTGTGTTACAGTAATACAAAAATCAAATATATATATCATCATAAATTCAAATTGTCCAATTTATTTCCAACTATAATTTATATAGGTTCATCACTGATTTTTTGGCAGTCTTTTAATCAAGTCAGAATAATGAAGGGAACATTTAATTTTTTTACTGTCAGATTTCCTCACTAATTAACTATAAATAATATGATTATAACACATGTTCATTTAGATTGTCTAAATTATATTTGTTGTCCACATTTAATACATACATAATTTATGATTCTAGTAGTTCATAGTGCTTAAGATACTTGGGTAAGAATATAATTAGTGGTTCAAAATAATTATTGAATTTATTAAAACTAATCTGACAAGGCTTTGGAACAAGAATAATCTATACATATTATATTATATATTATATATAATAGTCTTTTTCCAAAGCAAACAAAAATTTGAAAAACTTTTGTTTGCTTTAGAACAAGATTGGAATCATGCAAGAAAAATAGTCATTCACTGATTTTTCTTGCATAATTCCGCATACATTTTATTTTAAATTATTTATATTAAAATTTATAAACTATAAAAATGATTTAAATATATTTACCTGCTCTGTTTCTGTGTTCACAAAGCCATATTCCTTGCCAAGTTCCTAAATTCAGTTTGCCATCAGTAATAGGAATAGTAAGACAGGACCCCATAAAACATGCTTTAATGTGAGCAGGCTAAAATAACAATGTAATATGAAATGAAAATAAAACATTAATAAATAAAATAAAAATATCCTGATAAAAATTATGTCGTCTATTATTATATAAAAGATAAAACAATTTAAGTATAATTATAAGATAAAAGAACTTTTAAATTAATTTTTAGCATATGTTATCTATATAACTTGAATTTTGTTATTATTATTATTTTGCATAAACTGTAAATTTGACTAATAGACTATTTATGCAGTTTCTGCCCCACAGAAATCGAAGCCTGTAAAATTCAGTGAATTTAATCAAAAAATCAAAGCCAGTAAAAATGTAAATATAAAAAAAAGTCAAGAGTAATTATATAAAATTCAGTGAATGTCATTTATTATAAATATGTAAATATGAAAAAAGTCAAGAGTAATTATATAAAATAATGATTAATTAACAAACTCAACGATGTGCGCTTAATGTGCATTCCCACAATCTTTCATACCTCTGTATACAAATTTTAAATCACTCATGTTGTTTAAATCCTTATCCATTATTTTTTATTGAATCAATCAGGTAGAAAGACTTCCAATTCATTCCATTCAGTGTCCATGAGAACTACTAACTTTTTTTTCTCCATAGCAAGTGGATACTATTTTAACATAACAAATAGGATATTCAAAGATGACCAAGACAAAACCTTTCTCACTTGTTTCTAGCCATTTATACACGAGTACGAACATTTTCGGCCTTCTTCAGGTATACTGTGGTCTGTTAAAGCGTCGGTTGGTAGAAATTTAAACGATGTCAATGCTTACATAATTATCGTCTTACTAGTGATGTCATATTCATAATCAATTTGCAAACTCGTTTAATTTCTCTGTTGGAGTATTTTGAAGATTACCAATATTGTTTAGTTTTTTCAGTGTCTCCATTTATATAGGAAAAAATTTAATTAATATAATTTATTAATATTGAAATATTACATTTTAAAATTTTATACAAGAAATTCTCAACATCATCTGCTTCCTCATGGGACAGATATTTTTCTGTAGTTCTAACTGTAATTATCTTCTTTCTCTTTTTTTAAAGAAAATACTGATTTATCATTGATAAATATACCTATAGATACATCTAATAATGGTACATTGCTTGCAAAATAAATCTTACTAATGAAACCATCAGATTCTAACACGTATTTTCTATCATAATTTTTTTTATCACTATCATCAATAGGAAGATCACCTAGGGTTAAATAAAATACTGCATCTTCAGCTGGTTTAGCTAAATTCAGAAAACCTCTTAAGATGAATGAATGGTTACTTGAAGCAAATAAACCATTTTCTGTCTTTTTAATTATATTGTTTGGATTTTCATCAATTTTGAAATAATTTTCGAGTTACGATTTTGTAACTGCATCCGTGTCTATAATTAGATTTTTTAAATTAGTTATTTTTTTATTTTTTGCATCAAACACTTCATCTTTTATGGTTGAAGCATTATTCACTAAATATCTTCTATTCACAACATTTTTATCTTCCGTTGGATCATCAACATTACCAACTCTTTTGTTTTTTGCATTGAAAGCACCATTATATATTTTCAGACATCTACTATCTAATGTATGAAGTTTTTTACTCATTTCTGTTATGAAATTATTAACATTTAAATTAAAATCATCAATATTTTTTTCTGAATTAGTTTTATCTGTTATGTGATCACCTTCTAATATTTTTAATTTATTAGCATTTTCTTTTGCAAAAGCTTCAAAATCTTTATTTAATTCATTATTTTTAATTTATGTTCTAATTTATCATCAATATATTTCTTGGCTGCAGCATTGTTTTTGTCTATTGGATGTTTACAATATTTTAAGATCTTATTTTGCATATCATAATTTCCATCATACGTTAATTTGAAACCATTACCTGGAGGACTAGGAGGACTTCTTTTACTTCATTGTAATAATGACCAAAAGGAAACCAAGCCATTTAATTAGTTTAAAGTTTTAGTTTCAAAAGTCTTGTTGTACATATTCATAAATCCTTTTCTTTTTTCGACTAAAACGAAATAAAATCTATATGATTTAGGCAGGCATTTCCCTCAAATGCCAAAAGAATTCAACTTTCAAATTATCAACATTATTATAAGAGGGATGATTGGAAACATCGAAATGAATGATAGGATACATAGTTTGTATAACTTACTAAACAACCAGACTCTGTGTTATTAGTATTTAATCCCGCCGCTAAAAAATCTGAACAATATCTCAAATAATCTAATTCTCCGGGTTTAAAACTAACATTATAATCTTCTGTTGGATATTGAAATTTTGAAAATATTTGCTATGTATTTTCCTTTCTGTTCTTCATCTTCATATATCTTTGGTTTGAAACCTAATATCTCATGGAGTTTACCTTTACTCAGATCAATTTTATATCCGGGTTCTAAATGAATTATAAATATTGTTGTTGCAAAACGAATTCCAAACTTTATAGGAGGCTCATTTATTCCAAAGAATTTTACTAAAAAATTATTTAGTTCTTGAAGAGTGTAATTTCCATTTTCTATCGTTACGTCATACCACTTTGTTTTATCAAAATATCTAAAGGTATTGTTATTAAATTTTTCATCAATATTATGTCAAGAAACCCACATAGACATTGATTTCAGAGCTAATTTTGAACTGTTTACAGGTATTGGATTTTTAAACTCGATTGTAAAGTCTTCCGATTTATCAGCATTTTTCAAATCTAAGACTGTTAGTTTCATTTATATAAAACAAAATTCTCATTAAACTTGCTCAGTTCTTGCATAAATGAGTATTAAACTTCAATGGGAGATTTACCTTTATTTCTTTCTACAATGTATTTCATACAAGGTGTGACAATTTAAATCTGGGACTGGTTGTGTAGCACTGCAGTGTCAGCATGCAGAAACTTGTCTAAGCTTGTCATAATAGTTCAACCATATGCCTACTTGTCTGCAAAGCTTTGTTTATGTCTCGTAACTTGTTAATTTTTCTGTACTCCATTCACATACTGCTATGAGAAAGTGCTGTCATGTTTTTGCCATGGAACAAATAGCGAACATTAAGTTTTGTTACAAGTTGGGTAAAAGTGCAACAGAGACATATGCCTTCATCAAGCAAGTTTATGGGAATGATGCCCTATCCCGTGTTTTCGAGTGTATGCTCTCGTGTTTTTGAGTGGTTTGCACATTTCAGGGATGGTCGGGAAGACCTTGAGGATAATGCTCGCCCTGGATGACCTCAATCAGTTCGAACACCAGAAAATATTGAAAAAATCAGAGACTTGCTGCAATATGACCGTCGAATGTCTATTCAAATGATAGCGGAGACAACTGGTATCAATCTAGAGACAACTCGTCGTGTTAGGCCTCAGTTTGCAGTAAGAGGAAGCTGGGTACTGCTGCACGACAATACCCGCCCGCACACTGCGACTGTTGTCAAAGAGTTTTTGGCCAAACATGGCATTGTAGAGTTGAACCACCCTCCATACTCTCCAGATTTGTTGCCTTGCAACTATTTTTTGTTTCCTAAAATCAAAATCACATTGAAGGGATGAAGATTCAATGACCTGGAGGACATACAGTGCAATGTGACCAAGGAATTCAGAGCTGCCAACGGAAGTGACTTTGCTGAGTGTTTCAAGAACTCGTACAAGCGTTGCGAGAAGTGCATTGCCCTCCAGGGGGATTACTTTGAAACATATCAAAAGGGTTTTTCATTATATGTTCTTTGTGTCCTTTTATTACCTGGAATTTAATTCTAATAAAACACACCTTTAATAATCCAGCAAATAAAAATTAATAATATAATAACATTTTCAATCGTTTCTTAACAATCTTCTTCAGAAGAAGATCGTTAAGAAACGATCGAAAACATTATTATATTATTAATTTTTATTTGCTGGATTATTAAAGGTGTGTTTTATTAGCAATATATTTATCCAGTTCGTTCATTATACTGGAATTTAATTGTCACACCTTGTACAATAGTAACTAAATCTAACAGACATAGATTCTGAAGAAAACTAGAGTTATATCTTATTTCTTTTTTAGATGTTTTTAAATATTTTATGATTTCTTTTGGAATTCTCTCTCTTTTCAATCTTACATTTTTTAACTTATATTCACCAAAAGGATATTTAGGATCATTATAATAACAAACCCAGTGTGTGCCATCTCCAGTTGAAACATCTAAATTAATTATACCATTTTCAAATTTTCTAATTGTTTTCAGTAATAGATCAACTGTAAACACACCTCTAAAACCTTTTTCGTTTTTTATAATATCATTTATCATCTCGTTGGATATTCCCAATTCTGAATACTCCTTTCCCTAATTTGAAATTTGGGCATATTGGACCTAAAGGGCCTTGGGAAAGGAGAAGGCATTCAAATTTTTTTTTTTATTACATCCTGATCCAGTTACTGTATCTAAAGCTTTTTTAACTCCCCATCCTGCAGTGCCCAATAAGGTTTCCGTAGCCAAAGTAGTTAGAATAGAAATTAAATATGGTAAGATGCCTCCGTTCCTTTTTAATTGCATTCTACTTATTTTTATTCTCTTTCCTTCATTAATATTTTTTATTTGAGTTTTTGTTAAAACCATATCATGATTAGGAGGTTTAGATTTATCTATTTGTAAATATATTTCTTCACCATTCTTAAAAGCTGATTTCAATTTATTTTTTTGAGATTCACTGAGATAAAGTCTAGTCTTAATATAATTACTCATTTATTTAAATAAAAATTTTGAATAATATTCTTTCACTGTATCAGCTGTTATTTCTCCTGAATTTAATAATAGATCTAGAATTTCAACAATTTTATTATATACTTTTTTTATCTCCACCTAACAGCTTATCAGTTAATTTTTCTAATTCACTAACTAATCCTTCTCCAATAATTTTAAATGATTGTGAAGCAGACTTTAAAACTTTTAATTTTTCTCTACAAAGTTTAAATAAATCTAAATCAGAATGATACATATTTAACTCCTCTTCTAACACTTTTCTTTGAAAATCATCTGTAGATTTCTTTAATTTTCTGTTCACTTTTGCTTTAAACGAACCTAATGATTTTGTTCTTCTTTCAGCTTTTTCGAGCATTTCATCTATTTCATCGGGTTTACTAACTAATTGTGATGGTACAATAAAGCTATTTGCTCTAAATATGAAACATCTAATTCTTCATCTAAGTTTTCAGCAGTATATCTGTACTTCTTTTTTGTTGACTAAAGTTGATTCAGCTTCAGGAAGTTGAGGAAATGACAAATCAATGGTAGAAGGAATTGTTATATTATGAATAGCATCTTCAATAGCTTTTAAATCTTGTCTAACATCTTCTATAGGAACGTTTAATTTCTCTCTAACTGGCTTATGAAACTTTGAAAGACTTTTTTCATATTTTGCTTTACTAAATATTTGTTCTTTATTCTTCTTTCTTAGTGCTCTGTTCTGCTTAGCTTAAGTAAGTAACACTTTCTTTGTCTTCTCATCCATTTACTAAGCTAAAAAAGAATTAGCTCAAGCTGAGAAATCATTTAGCAGAAGCTGAAATTTTTAAACAAATAAATGATTAAGATAAAAGATTATACAGAACCGGATCAATATGAAGATCCTAATCAGAATCCATTATTACCTAAACATCCATTCAGACTCTTAATCATTGGTCCATCAGGATGTGGAAAAACAAATCTCTTATTAAATCTAATTTATGATCAACTGAATTTTGATGCTTTATATATATGTGCTAAAGATATTAATGAGCCAAAATATGAAAAACTTCAAGAAAACTATACTCAATTAGATGAGTTGGAAGAAGATATATTGAATGTAAAAAATAAAAAGTTATTAGAGTTATTTAAAAAATTTAAAAAGGAATCATTATTTTGTTTGAGCATAAAGGATATGATTGACATTAATAGTTTAAATCCATCAATAAAAAAATATGATTATTTTTTATGATTGTATTACTAAAAAAGATCAATCTAAAATTGTACATTTCTTTATCGGAGGAAGGAAAAAAAATGCTTCAATTATTTATGTATCTCAATCCTATTATTCAACACCAATTAACATAAGAAGAAATTGTAATTATATTATTTTCTTCAAGATTCAAGACAGAGAAATTAAACAGATAATAAGAGAAATAGATGGATCATTTTGTAAAAGTTTATATAGTAAAGCTACACAAAAACCATATGATTTTTTTATGCTAGATCTTAAAAACTCAAATATGAAGTATCAATGTAATTTTACTCCTCTATAAATAAGAGAATACTTGGAAAAGAAAATATATGTTTACAGAAAGACTTATAATAATTATCATAAAATTAGTGTATCATTAACAGTTGGAAAATTTATATTTAGTGCTTCACGTCTATCTGTGTTTGTTATAGTTCTGTTACCAGCATTAAGCTTGAGAGCCAGAATAATTGAAGTTATAGATAAATCGTTAAAACTGTCTGAAAAAAAGGAGGAATACAAGCAAGTATTTAAATTTTATAAACAGCTATCTAATCTATTCAAAGCTGGGAGCATATCAGAATCTGACGTGTATTTGAGAGAACAATAATTTATTAAAAATATGAAATATTTTCCGTTAGAGAAATATACAAAGAAAGCACAACTGAATGGTTATAAATTTTTATAGTTATATAAATGAAGAGAGGAAAAGGCACTGTTAATGATATGATAAACAAATTACCGTTTGAAATGCATTTACCTGGCCATTCATTTACGGTCCGGGAACTCAACTATTATGGGAAAAACTAGATTAAATCCTGATTTATCTTACAAGTCATGGAGTAAATCAATAAACAAAGTAGATGAAACTGCATATAGACATGATATTTGTTATTTGAAAAATAGAGATACAAAAACTAGAAATGAAATCTGTGATAAAAATATGTTAAATGAATTAGATGCTATAGAAAACACTTCACTTAAAGAATAGATAGAGGAATTGTTAAACCAATTATAGTATGAAAAAGAAGATTTGGCTTAGAAATTTCTTCTCATATAAATAGCATCTATTGTTTAAAGTGTAAAAACAAAACAAAAACAATTATTATTATAGAAACAACAACAAAAAATAATAAACCTATAGCAAAAGGAATGTGTGCTGTTTGTGGTACTAATAAGGCTGTTTNGCAGGGATCTGTCAAAGGAAACTTTGAAGGGCATGGAACCTCTTAAACTGGAATGAGAGGAACCATGTGTCTGAAGGACAATCTTTAGAGAGTTTGTCAATCAAACACCTCAATTCATCCTACTTCACTTTTCCAATTGGTTCTTCATCTGTCTTTAGGTGAAATTCTAGACTAACTTGGGCCCTGGGAGAGTCAACACCAACATGTAATTTGATGTCAAGTTCTCATACTAACTGGAGATGTTTACTGATCTTTGGGACTTTTGCTGTTGAATCAGTCTTTCTTGACAGCAAGTACAGGTAGCCCTCAGTTTACACCGGTTCAATTTACGCTGATTCACAATAACGCCACTGCGCAATTTGCTGTTTTGAGGTGTAATTCCCTGATTTTCCCTATGCTAGACTGATTTTCATTTCAGTGTTGACATATTTACCGAGCCACGACATTGTACGTTCGTTAAAACAAAGATTTTTATTAAATATATTTATTTTTTCTGTTTAATATTATTGGGTATGTATAAATTTGCATTAAATTAATATTAAAATACTAAACGTTTAGGTACCCACGAGTCACGATATTAAACTTAACAGTCCAATAAATGGCATCCGAATCCATAGCGCCAATGAATGTATCCCGTATCAGTTCATTCAGGAAAACACATTACGATGCAATAGCACTTCTGGTGATCACAAATTATCGTTAGTGAGACAAATCTACTTCTTGTTGGCTAGTTGTTATTTATCTCTCCTTAGCCACCTTGAATTTTCCCGCTCAAACTGACCTTATATATGCGCTACGGCGACCGGTGGTCGACCAATCAGTGTCTTCGCTCGTCTGTAGCTCTACGTCAAGTTAACATATCCTTTCAACTAAGGAAAGTTTGACGGATGAAGTTTGTGAGTTAGACAATGTTGGGAGCGAAGTGCAAATGTAAAAAGGAGCATCATATTCGACCATATTCCGAAATTCTTAATGAAAGAAATCAAAAATGTAAACAAAGATGGATACTTTTTTCTGAAAAATGTAAGAAATTCGAAACTAAAATTTTTAAATAAAAACATTTTATTTTATTTTTATATGATGTACAATCAGTTAAAAATGGTGGTTGAAAACAAACAAACTATGTCCTCTCTTCCTATGACATCACTTTCAAAATGGTGGTTGAAAACAGACAAGCTACATCCTCTCTTCCTGTGACATAGAGAGATTTCTCAATCACTGATAAAACGACTGTTGAAAAAAGGCTTATATTCAGGGAAAGCAATTAAACGTTTAAAAACTTTGGTAAGACATTTGTTAATTCTGATGTTGTCATCCCCGTGTTTAAAAGATAAGGATATGGACTTATATCTTTATAAAACTTTCTTATGTGTCTTTCATGTCTTAAAGTTATTGTTATGTTTTTCTGTGAACAAAAAGTTTTAAACCAATCAGACCAACTTGAAGTTTCCAAATTTTGCCAATATCTTAACTTATAATTTTCATTAAGCTCACATAGTAGTAATCCTAATTCATAAGTTCGTATAGAAGAAATAAAATGACTAGAGTTGTATGCTAAGATCACATTTTCAACATTTATAAGCCTTTGTTCCCATGTCAATTTATATGGTAATTGAAATATCTCACCTGAATATGATTGTATCACATTAATTTTTCCCTGTAACATTTTCAAGAGTTCTTTTGCCTTCTTTCTTCTTTCAATATAAGTTTATAAATTTGCCTTATTTTATCTTTAGACAATAATGAGTCATCATTAACATCTACAAATTCACCTAACTCAGCACAATGTCTTGCATAGTTTCTAATCATTAAATTAAAATTAGCAATTTCTTCAGTAGCACTCATACTGACTGTATTCACTGAACTGAAAAAGAAAAGGATATTTCAACATTATGTTGTAATATTATTAGTCATGTTATGATTCATCAACTTCCTGTGCGTTCTTATCAATTTAAATAAACAAACTTATTTTTTAATATGATTTAATGGCTTTGTATTAAACACGTCATCAATTCTGTTTTTTTTATGATACAAGATATTGAACAAAATTTTTTCCTTAATAAATGAAGCAGTGCAAATGTTGTAATACAAATAAACCCTTCAGCGAGTATAGCAAAGATAATCATTCTAAAGATGATTATTTTCGATGGTGTAAAGGTTGTACTAGCGAATACTTTAAAATTTATTATGCTAAAACCAAAGACATTAGAATTAATAGAATGTGAATGTGGTAAAAAAATTTTAAAATAATATTTAGAGAAGCATATAAAAAATGATATTCACAGAAAGTGATTAAATAAAATTAAAAAGTGTAGTAATTGAATGGAGGAAAAATCTTTAAATGAATTTCATAAAAATAAAAGGAATACTGATGGATATGGGTATATTTGTAAGGTGTGTTTAATGTTGAAAAAATATCAAATGTTTTTTTCTTCTTAATAAATGGAGCAAATATTACAAATCACGTACTGTTCGACAATTGCATCAGTTTTGTAGAGAAAATAATCTTAGAGATTATTCAGGGTTAAGGAAAGCAGACTTAATTTTATACAGAGAAATATAATTAATAAAATATTTAACTTTCATGAAGATGTTTTTGGAAAACCTAAAAAAATAAAAAAAAATGAAATGAAATGTGAAATTTGTGGAATATATTATAAACCATCTCAAAAGAACATCCATGTTAAAAAAAAACAAACTGTTCAACAAACTATTCAACAAACTGTTGAATGGATGTTTAAATTTCATGAAGATCTTTTTGGAGAACCAAAAGAAATTAGAGAAAAAATAAAATAAAATGTGATGTTTGTGGTAAATACTATAAACCAACCTATGAGAAACTCCACATTGAAAAGAGAGAATATAAGGATGCCTTGTACAATAATGAAGCTATCCAAGAGATTGAGACAGCATATGAATCAAGATTAAAAATGTATTCAATTAATAATGTGATTAATCTTATCATTCCAAGAGAATTTTTAGATGTTAGAAATGTAGTTATTGAAAAGATAACTGAGATACTGAAAAAAATGGACTTGAAAGTAAATTTCAAACTGTTCTGTGAATATAAAAGAGAAAATGAGGAGAGAAGCTTTTCATTTAAAACTATGAATGAGATCATTTTCAAAACAAAAGATTTGAATACTTATTATGATCAAGTGATTGATAAACTATTAAGAGAGATGGGTGAGTTTGAAGCAAAGGGATCTGGATGAACTTTAATAGAAATATATAATTTAGAGCTAAGAATCAATAAATATATTCCATTTAGAGGATCATCCTATATTGAATTACCTAAAGAAATCAGAGATAAAAAAGCTGTTTTAAACATTAAGAATGAAGATCAAAAATGTTTTGCTTATTGCATTGCTGCATATTTAAATCCAGTAGATAGAAGTGATCACAATCCTGGTTGAGTTACTAATTATAACATTCGTATAATTAAAGAAGCACTCAAAGGAATCAAATCACCTATTGCTTTACAAGACATAGGTAAATGTGAAAAAAGATTGAATANTCAATATAAGTTTATAAATTTGCCTTATTTTATCTTTAGACAATAATGAGTCATCATTAACATCTACAAATTCACCTAACTCAGCACAATGTCTTGCATAGTTTCTAATCATTAAATTAAAATTAGCAATTTCTTCAGTAGCACTCATACTGACTGTATTCACTGAACTGAAAAAGAAAAGGATATTTCAACATTATGTTGTAATATTATTAGTCATGTTATGATTCATCAACTTCCTGTGCGTTCTTATCAATTTAAATAAACAAACTTATTTTTTAATATGATTTAATGGCTTTGTATTAAACACGTCATCAATTCTGTTTTTTTTATGATACAAGATATTGAACAAAATTTTTTCCTTAATAAATGAAGCAGTGCAAATGTTGTAATACAAATAAACCCTTCAGCGAGTATAGCAAAGATAATCATTCTAAAGATGATTATTTTCGATGGTGTAAAGGTTGTACTAGCGAATACTTTAAAATTTATTATGCTAAAACCAAAGACATTAGAATTAATAGAATGTGAATGTGGTAAAAAAATTTTAAAATAATATTTAGAGAAGCATATAAAAAATGATATTCACAGAAAGTGATTAAATAAAATTAAAAAGTGTAGTAATTGAATGGAGGAAAAATCTTTAAATGAATTTCATAAAAATAAAAGGAATACTGATGGATATGGGTATATTTGTAAGGTGTGTTTAATGTTGAAAAAATATCAAATGTTTTTTTCTTCTTAATAAATGGAGCAAATATTACAAATCACGTACTGTTCGACAATTGCATCAGTTTTGTAGAGAAAATAATCTTAGAGATTATTCAGGGTTAAGGAAAGCAGACTTAATTTTATACAGAGAAATATAATTAATAAAATATTTAACTTTCATGAAGATGTTTTTGGAAAACCTAAAAAAATAAAAAAAAATGAAATGAAATGTGAAATTTGTGGAATATATTATAAACCATCTCAAAAGAACATCCATGTTAAAAAAAAACAAACTGTTCAACAAACTATTCAACAAACTGTTGAATGGATGTTTAAATTTCATGAAGATCTTTTTGGAGAACCAAAAGAAATTAGAGAAAAAATAAAATAAAATGTGATGTTTGTGGTAAATACTATAAACCAACCTATGAGAAACTCCACATTGAAAAGAGAGAATATAAGGATGCCTTGTACAATAATGAAGCTATCCAAGAGATTGAGACAGCATATGAATCAAGATTAAAAATGTATTCAATTAATAATGTGATTAATCTTATCATTCCAAGAGAATTTTTAGATGTTAGAAATGTAGTTATTGAAAAGATAACTGAGATACTGAAAAAAATGGACTTGAAAGTAAATTTCAAACTGTTCTGTGAATATAAAAGAGAAAATGAGGAGAGAAGCTTTTCATTTAAAACTATGAATGAGATCATTTTCAAAACAAAAGATTTGAATACTTATTATGATCAAGTGATTGATAAACTATTAAGAGAGATGGGTGAGTTTGAAGCAAAGGGATCTGGATGAACTTTAATAGAAATATATAATTTAGAGCTAAGAATCAATAAATATATTCCATTTAGAGGATCATCCTATATTGAATTACCTAAAGAAATCAGAGATAAAAAAGCTGTTTTAAACATTAAGAATGAAGATCAAAAATGTTTTGCTTATTGCATTGCTGCATATTTAAATCCAGTAGATAGAAGTGATCACAATCCTGGTTGAGTTACTAATTATAACATTCGTATAATTAAAGAAGCACTCAATGGAATCGAATCACCTATTGCTTTACAAGACATAGGTAAATGTGAAAAAAGATTGAATACATCAGTGAATGTTTATACAGTAGAGCATCGATTATCCGACCCCCGATTAACCGTCACCTCGGTTATCCGAACGTGTTCTAGTTGGCAAATTCAAATGTCCACTAGTGATGTGGCGCTACAATATTTGGCTATGTCTTGGCTACTTTAATATTATTTTTACATGTTTTAGCTGGCAACACTGGCTCGACCATGAAAGGGAGCCAGTATTTAAACGAGGCTTAATTTTCTAATTTTTAACGATACAATAGTGACGATTATTATTTTAAAAAAATTTTTGTTAGGCTTAACATTGATAAAAATTCAACACAAAGTAGGTTAATAGCGATATACTAATATACTAATTACATGGGATACAGTAATATACTACACTAATAATGGATTTTTTCATACTTTTCGGGTATCCAACTTTTCAATTATCCGACCAACCACAGTCCTCAATTGAGTCGGATAATCAATGCTCTACTGTAGTTATGATGAGGAGGATGTAGTGTATCCTCTAAGAATAACTGAAAATAAACTAGATAAGCATGTAAATCTGTTATATATAAAAAATGAAGAAAAATCACATTACTGTTTGATAAAAAACCTATCTAGATTAATTAGTTCACAACTGACAAAACATGAAAGAAAGATTTTTATATGTGAAAGATGCCTAATATATTTCTATTCAGAAGATAAACTAAAGAACCATGAAATCGATTGCAGAGATAAAAAGGGTGTAAAGATTGAAATGCCTGAAGATGGGTATATTTGGTTTAATAACTTAAATAAATCAACGAGGATTCTGTTTGTGATATATGTAGATTTTGAATGCCTAACTATGAAAATGGAAACATGTCAACCAGATCCATCTAAGTCTTACACAATGAAATATCAGCAATATGAACCAATGAGTTTTTCTTATTACATAAAGTATCAGTATGAAGACTATAAGGAACCAGTTGTATACAGAGGGCCTGATGCAGTAAGAAAGTTTGTAGAGATGTTAAAAAATAAAGTTGAGGAAATTAGTAAAATATATAAAGACAATAAACCAATGGTTATAACTAAAGAAGAAGAATACTTTCAAAATACTAATATCTGCCATATATGTGGTGAGATTGTAAGGAACCAAGTCCGAGCATTATTTTATTTACTTTTATTTTTGCTTTTTTATTATATTTTGTTTGGGGCTTATGTTTTGTTGGGACGAAGGTTTCCTCACCATTCACCTTAGAAACTTAAAAATAGAAGAGAAACCAACTCACCGACGAGAGAAAAGCGCCGTAGAAAAAACTCGCGCACACTTGCGCTCCCGAGCGGAAAAAAGTAAGTCCGCACCGAGAAAAGGGGGGAGACCCCACAAGCACAACTTAGGGACTCGCTAAACCTTAAAGAATAAAAACATCCCGAAAATTGTCAAAAAGAATAATGTAAAAGGTTAGCGAGTATTGTCGGAAAATAGGCTGCCAGACAAATAGAAAAAGTTTATTGTTAGCAAATAAGTATGTAAATGAGGGGAGTGATCGCATTCAGAATTGTGACGTCACCTCACAGTATAAAGACTGAACCTCAAGTGAAGACGGACGAGGTGAGCTTCTGATAGCAACGAGCTTGGTGAGCTTCGTAGCAGTGAACGAGAGAGGTGTCCGATAGGATCAAATAGTTCCAAGGCGATTTTGAAGTTATTCGATTTGTGGATCAACGAATAGAGAAAGTCTTGAGAGTTGAGGAAATAGGTTCGTAGTATATTGAAGTGATGATTAGGATCTTTAATTCATAAGAATTATTGTATATAAGTTAAGTCTTTGAATTTTGTCGAATTCCAAAGGGGAATAGATTTAAGTTAGAAACTAGATTGATTTGAGTTTTGTCGGGTTGATTCTTATTGATTTTCATTGAATAAATTGTTGTTTTGATTTTTACTAAATTTTGTAAATAGTTATTATTAGAATTATTTTTTAAATATTTGATTTTGTTATTGACAAACTTGGTCATTATTTAATTCGGTGCACGCTAAAAGTCCAGGCCTGGTACGTTAACGCGAATCCACGTAAAGTACCCGTTAGGTAATGGCTATTTCCGGCACACAGTCATGTCAATAATCGTTGTAGAGGGTGGAAAAATAATACAGTACTTTACAAGATGCTAATTGATGATGACGATGAAAAAGTTAGAGGCCATGATCATTTGACAGGAAAATATAGAGGACCAGCACACGCTTTATGTAATTTTAAATATAAAAACCCTAACTTTATACCAGTATTCATTCATAATCTAACTGGATATGATGCTCATTTATTTGTTAAGGAACTTGGATATGATGAAAAGGGAATTGATTTGATACCAAACAATGAGGAGAGATATTTATCATTTAGTAAGAAAATTGGAAATATGAAACTTAGGTTTTTAGATTCATTTAGATTTATGGCAAGTAGTATTGATAAACTGTCCAGTAATTTGAAAAAAGAACAGTTAAGAAAACAGCTAAGTTTTTCTTAAACACCTATTAGATTTAGTTATAAGAAAAGGTGTATATCCTTATGACTATATGGATTCGTGGGAGAAATGTGAAATGAATAAACTTCCTTCAAAACAAGAGTTCTATAATAAATTAAATGAATGTGGTATAACAGATAGAGATTACGAACATGCACAAAATGTATGGGAAGCATTTAAGATTAGGAATATGGGAAAATATTCAGATCTATATGTAAAATCAGATGTTTTGATACTAGCTGACATCTTTAAGAATTTTAGAGATGTATGCATAAACCCCTATAAACTAGATCCTGCTTGGTACTTTACATCTCCAGGTCTTGCTTGGGATGCAATGTTGAAGATGACTGGTGTAAAATTACAGTTGCTGTATGATTATGATATGATTTTTATGTTAGAAAAAGGAATAAGAGGTGGTATATCCCAATGCTGTAATAGATATAGAAAGGCAAATAATAAGTATATGAAAGATTATGATAAAAACAAGGAATCTAATTATTTGATGTATCTAGATGCTAATAACTTATATGGATGGCCCATGAGTCAATATTTACCTTATGGGGGATTTGAATGGTCTAATATAAATATAGGTGTAACACAAATACCTGATGGCTCAGAGACTGGTTACATTCTAGAAGTTGATCTAGAACAGCGATTCCCAACCTGTGGTACGCGTACCCCTAGGGGTACGCGATAGGTTGTTTAGGGGTACAGAAAAAAGTTAGTNATTTTAGCTTTTAAACCTACAAATTCCGATATTGCTAATGATTTTGCTTTATCTTTGAAAAATCCTAATTTGTTTTTATTTTCTTCGCTGTATAACGGATGGTCTAGACCAGCGATTCCCAACCTGTGGTACGCGTACCCCTAGGGGTACGCAATAGGTTGTTTAGGGGTACAGAAAAAAGTTAGTTATTATGGTAGAAAAAAATAATATATTATGTATCACAAACGTATTAAAAATTATTAGATAAAAAATGTTCTTTGCTACAATCACAACTTTTTATACATTTTTTCTTTTAGGTTTTTTTTCCTTTAATTTAAAGTTACAATATGTAAAATTAACAATACGGTTACTCACTAAATTTCTTAAATGAGGGGTACAATCTAGAGATATGACTTGTCACGGGGTACAATCTAGAGATATGATATGTCACGGGGTACGCTAATGAAAAAAGGTTGGGAACCACTGATCTAGAATATCCCAAAGAATTACATGATTATCATTCAGATCTACCTTTAGCTCCAGAGAACAGAATACCAGATGGATCAAAACAATCTAAGCTGTTAATCATGTTATATAATAAAGAGAAGTATGTAGTTCATTATAGAAATCTAAAACAGTTATCTGCAGATGAAATTGAAACTTAGAAAGGTACATAAAGTATTAGAGTTCAAGCAATTCAGATTGGTTAAAAAATTATATAGATCTGAATATAGAAATGTGAACCAAAGCAACTAATGATTTCAAAAAGAACTTTTATATACTGATGAATAACTCTGTATTTGGAAAGACAATGGAAAACATAAGGAAGAGAGTTGATATCAGGTTATGTTGTGATGCTAAAAAAGTAGAAAAATTAATTGCTAAGCCGAACTTTAAAGATCAAACCATATTTACTGAAAACCTATGTGCTATTCACATGTATAAGACAAAAATATACTTTGATAAACCCATCTATGTGGGAATGAGCATATTAGATCTTTCGAAGCATTTAATGTATGATTTTCATTATAATGTGATGAAACCTAAATATGACAATAACATAAAACTGTTATATCAAGATATGGGATAGTTATATATATGATATAAAAACAGATGATATCTATCAAGATATGAAGGGAATGATAGATTACTTTGATACATCCGATTACCCTGAGAATAATCAATATGGCATACTGAGAGTTAATAAGAATGTGTTAGGTAAAATGAAGGATGAAAATAATGGTAAAATAATGGTTGAATTTGTGGGATTAAGAGCAAAAATATATGCCTTGAAAGTTGAGAATAAAGAAGAAAAGAAAGCTAAAGACATTAAGAATGTGTTGTTAAGAATAGAATATCATTTGAGGATTATAAAGACTGTTTATTTAATAAAAGGGAGCAATATAGAACAATGAATCTAATTAGAAGTAAAAGGCACGAAATTTATTCTATGAAGGTAAACAAGTTAACATTATCACCACGTGATGATAAGAGACATATATTAGAAGATGGTATTCATACATTAGCATTAGGACATAAATTTTTTCTTATATAAATGGACTCTGGAATAAAGAGGACTATCGTTTGGGTTAATTTTTCTAAAAGAGAGAATTTAACAGAAGATCTAATAAGAGAATTGAAAGATGAAGTTAATTGGGATTTGATTTCAATACATCAAAAGTTATCAGAACTCTTCATAAGAGAATTTAAAGATAAATTCAATATCTCATACACAAAAATTGTCTGAAATTTTTATTAAAGAATTTAAAGAAAGAGTTAACTGGAAAAAATATCACAACATCAAAGTCTCTCTGAAAAATTTATAAGACAACACGATGATGAGGTTAATTGGAAACTCATCTCTACACATCAAACATTATCTTCGGAATTTATTCTTGAATATGCAAATAAAGTGGATTGGGATGCTCAATCTCGATTTCAAAATTTAGATAATGACTTTATTAAGAAAAATGCTCTAAAATTAAATTTAAATTCACTTATAAAATATATAGGAACAATTACTCAAAGACTTAGATCGATTAAATTATAAGACTGGAAAATAGTTGTTAAATATCAAGAATTATCCAAAGATTTTATTATAAAACATAAAAATAAAATTGATTGGTGTGATGTTATTATAAAGAAAAGATTCTCCAACGAATTTATTGAAAATTATAAAAATATAGTTGTTTCATTGTTAGCAAGAATTTGTAATAAATAAACTTCAAAATACTCCAACAAATTAATTATGAATATCCAATTTGTTATGTTAAAACAGTATCCACTCACTATGGAGAAAAAAAATTAGTACTTCTCATGGACACTGAATGGAATGAATTTCAAGTTTTTCTACCTGATCGATTCAATAAAAAAATAATGGATAACGATTTAAACAACATGAGTGATTTAAAATATGTATACAGAGGTATGAAAGATTGTGGGAATGCACATAAATCACATATCATTGACTTTGTTAATTAATCATCTACAGTATATATATAAAATTGCCTGTCCTGACTGACTGAACGGCTCACTGATTCATCATCGCCAACAGCAAACTGCTGAACCTAAAGAGGTGAAATTTGGTACACAGTTACGGTACACACACTAAGAAGGAATTTTCTGAAATTCCCCCGTGGGGGCAGAGGGAGAGCATTAAGGCTTAACTGGAAGAACAGCTTCTACTGTACTATTTTAGATGCGATTTTTTGTTTTTATCTGCGTTTAAGTAGGGTATGCCATGGGAATGCATACTGAAAAGGAATTTTTCAAAATTTTCCTGAGTGGGGAGAGGGAGAGGATTTAGTCTTCATTGAGTACTTAGGTGTATTAAATTGATAACAATTCAGACATTGTTATAAATATTTTTATCTGTTTCGATTTTTAAAATGTTCGAACCATTTTAAATTTGAATTTGTTATTGCATATTGGTTCGATTATAGAATGATTTTAAACATTCCAGAAAATTGATCAAATTGAAAATAATTTGTTTGATTCTCGGCAATTCTCATCATTCTCAGTGGTAGTGTTATATAACAATTACTATGGTTGTTGAAATACTGAATATAAATGGGGTTTGCTTGCAAAATCCGCACCGGCAAAGCCACAGGTAACAGCTAGTGATTTTATATAATTACTCGACTTTTTTTTATATTTTCATTTTTATAATAAATGACACTAGGAATAAATGACATTTTACAGGCTTTGATTCACTGAATTTTATATAATTACTCTTGACTTTTTTTTATATTTACATTTTTATTGGCTTTGATTTTTTGATTAAATTCACTGAATTTTACAGGCTTTGATTTTTGTGGGACAGAAACAACATAAATAGTCTACTTTGACTCTTCAGATCTAAACTTTAATCTACTCTGCAAAAAAGTCAAATTTATTTCTAAAAATAATTCTATCAATCATGTTCCCAATAATATATTTAATTCCTTAAGCATATAATGGGTGTCCAGAAAAATCTCCACAAAATATCTCAAGCTCTAGCTAACAACCAATAATTTTTAATTATGCTGCATATGCTAATAATTTGAAAACATATGGAATATTGTAGAACATTCTAGAATCCTTTTCTGCATTCTTTCAAAATAGCAACAAAAAGATTAAAGATATTTTGTTTTGACTTTTGTTTAAGATCTTCTCTTTTTGCTAATCAGAAACTACACCAGTATAATAAGTCCTACTAATAAACAAGGTCCAAGCAACAGTATATACACACGGAAATGTAAATTATGATGATTTATGCCTAAGAGTGCACAACTTTTACATATTAAAATAAAACATTAAAAAAAGTTTATTGTAAACCATTTTGCAAATGAAGGAATTTCAAACTGATTCTATATTTCAAGAGCAAATTATCACCACAGAAAAGGGATCTGATAGAAATGTGAAAATTTTAACAAAAGCCAAGTTGGAAAGATTAAAGAGGACTTGTTAAGACAGCAACAAGCCCAATTCAATCTGTAGCCCTTAAACTGAAAATTTCATGTAGTTGGCTCCATGAGATATTAAATATTTAAAGAAATAGGTAATTCTAGACAGAATGGACATGCAAAGATCACTGGCAAAGATGAAGTGCAGAAAGTTATTGTGAAAGTTCTCTGAAAAGTTCATTTTGGATGATGAATCTTACTTCATCCTCTCGCACTTTGTAATCAATAGTAATGGTGGATTTTATATCAGTAATATCTCCTCTATATCTGCCAATATAAAGTTTTCCAAGATAAAGAAATTTGAGGGCAGAGTTTTAGTTTGAATTTCAATGGGACCAAAAGGCTTTCAAGCCCTAATCAGAAAATCAAGTTTTGCTATCAATGCTCAGCAGTATTTAAATGAATTATGATGTTACCTGATCTCTTACATTTATGTTTAAAAAGCCAAATGATATGCTGGGTATACAGTAGAATAATTGTAATTCTGCAAAGAATATTAATTAGTAAACATATCAATAAAACAAAATAAAAAATATTAAATTTAATTCTGAACAAATATAGTTTTTCAAAACTGTATTTGTTTCAAAAATGTATCAAAAGCTGACAAATTATGACTTATCAACTCCATATTTAGACTTATAAGCTAATAATACATCAAACTCACAATGGGGGAAGGATCAGTTAAAACTAGTAAATATTTTCAAAGTTTCTATGCATTTCATCTTCAGACCTTCACTTGGTAATTTCATTGTGTTTTATCACTTTGGCTATTCAAAATTTTGAATGATTTATTATTAACTTACAAATAATATAATTTTTTAAAAGAGTCAACCATCAGATGTATTTTTATTTAAATTTTAAGTTAAACAAGTAAAACAGCAAAGCCATTCTTGGGACAAGACTATGTCTCAGAGAGTGCAAGCAACGCAAGCACAAATCTCACACTCGCGCCTGTCTGTAGAAAGTCTCAGCATTGTGTATTTATTTTGACCTGGTTCTCAGTCCCCTGACTACCTACAAGTCTCTTTTATTTTATGTGCACATGATTTGGGCACCAAATATTCTGTGCCAAATTGCAACTCCTGACATGTACTCTTTCATACTTCTAAGGTGTGCAGCCGTTGACAGCAGCACAATTTTAGAGATGAGACATAGTCTTGTAAAAAAACATTTACCGAAATTAGAATTTTTATGGAATTTCCTATCTAATAATTTAAAAGTTTTCCCACTATCAGGTATTGTACTATATGTTAATTAAATACAGAATTTTTAAATAAAATTAGGATTATATAGAAAAAATTGACACTAGGATTATTCAATAATTTCATCTAACATTAAAATTGTATTATTTAATAAATATTGTAAAATATAATAAATTGCCAAACGATTGCCTAAATATCGGGCTACTATATGGCTAATTAAATGATTAGAATAAAGTAATTTGTCATTAGAGGTAGGTGTTAGGCGCTATCTCTTAAGTAAATTAATAATTAAAATTAAATAAATAAATTGTTAAATTAATTTTAGAACCTTCTGGAATAAAAGAACTGGCCTGGGACGGGGTTTGAACCCGCAACCTCCTCTTGCCATTCGGTGCGCTTGCCAGTTACGCCACCCGGACCCTGAGTGAGTCTTCGCTTCCAGAAGTATATTAGATTAGATATAACTTTACTTGGTTAAATACATCACTGACTGGGGACTATATATATATACATATACCTCGCCGGGTGTTACGTTACCTGGCTGAGTGCCATTGGGGTCGTAGGCGATGAAGTCGTCCCCAGTAAGTGATGTATTTAACCAAGTAAGGTTATACTAATCTAATATACTTCTGGAAGTGAAGACTCGCTCAGGTCCAGGTGGCGTAACTGGCAAGCGCACCGCATGGCAAGCAGAGGTTGCGGGTTCAAGCCCCATCCCGGGCCAGTTCTTTTATTCCAGAAGGTTCTAAAATTAATTTAATAATTTATTTATTTAATTTTAATTATTAATTTACTTAAGAGATGGTGCCTAACACCTACCTCTAATGACAAATTACTTTATTCTAATCATTTAATTAGCCATATAGTAGCCCGATATTTAGGCAATCGTTTGGCAATTTATTATATATACTATTTGGGCTTTAAGTTGTTGTTATTTAAATATTGTAAAATTTAAATTTTAAGTTAACTAACAGTTAATTACATCTGAGTAAATGAAAATTCTTGGTAACAAATTACTGTGGGATTTATGATTTTTTAAAATAATACTTTCAAAAAACACAAAAAAAAAAATTACTTGCTAATCAGTAAATACATAAACAGATTATGAATTTAATCAATAATAAATGGAGAATCTTATATTTTCTGAAACAGAGAAATTTCTTTGAAAAGTTAAAAAAAAATTACAAATTTTTTTATAATCAAACTGAAATGGGAATAAATGTCAATACTTGGGATTTCAATCTTCAATATAACTCCATACACTAAGATTTGATATATTTTTATTTTATTTTAATTATTTTAGTTATGACAACTGTAATAAGTTAAACAATTTCATAAATTCTAAAACTAGCAAAAATTATTTTAATATGACATTTGTCAATACTACTTCGTTTTCAGTTACTTGTGTAGCTGAAAAAGTTTTGTCTATATTCAAATTTCTATTTCAAAAATTATATAATTTGACTAACTTAGATTAAAAAAATTAACATTTATACCAAAAATATAGTATTTCATTATTGTGCTACAAAACCATTTAAGCACTAATTAGGCCCATTCTAGAGTTATGGAATGAAATGGTTGAATTTCATTGTCTGTATATTATGCCAAGAAAATACACAATACATGGACAATGAAATCCAACCATTTTATACCATAACCCAAGAATGGGATTAGTGGCACTTACATCATTTTTGCAGCACAATAATATTTTGTTTCACACTTAAAATCTATATATATATACACCAACACACTTTTTGAAAGTTTTCTTTATACTACTACTATTTTACAAAAGCTCTACAGTAGTACCTGTTTTTGCAAAAAAATTTAAAGAGTAATTTTGCTTTTACAAAAAAAAAAGGTGAAAAGCAAAAACATCACAGTGTCTGTTTTGCAGTGAGCCATTACAGTCAAGAGACAGCATGCACTTGGAAAAGAGTGGCATTACCAAGTTCCTCTAGAAACTATACTCAGAATCTCTGCATCAAGCTAAAAAAACTTTTAACTTCTATTGTCTTTTTGCAAAATGACCAGCATGCCACATAAAAACAAGGGAGATCAGTATGTCAGAAACCCCAGGATTACACTGGCATGCCAGTTAAACTGTGACTAAAGTATAAAATTAATCAAATCCAACAAAACTATTTGTCAATTAAAAGTTAAAGGAAACATTCTTCCAAGTACAATAAAATAACATTGTAATTTCACTGACTTAACATCAGGAAGAAAGTTTTCCTTTACAAGACAATAAAACAATTAACAACTTATTGACATTAGGTTTAGTGGGGGCTACACTGACCATCTACCCAACCTTAAAAATAACATCATCCTCTCAAATTTCACACAAAGCTGATGTTAATCAGTGTAAGCTGAGATAATTTACAGTGAGTTTCTTAAACTTAATGTGTTTAATTTATTTTTGCACAAGAAAAGCACTTTTGGAATTCCAAGAGAATTTTATGTTGTTAGAAAAAAGACAAAATAAAGAAATTAAATATATTGTAGTTTTTGATGTAATTCTGAGCTTCACAATTTTAGAAAACTCATTTGTTTTTACATGACTCGTTTGGTTTTTTTAATGCACCCTCTAGAGAAGATGTATAACCTCACTTAAACCAGTACACTGGATTTTACAGAAATATCTGATTTCATGGTCTCCCCGTATAGACTGGCATTCCGGTCATTCTGCAAAAATACAATATGAACATCTGTACTTTATCTCAATTTATTTCGTGCATCCATTAGAAAGATTTATCCTAGTATCAGAAATGTATCAAAAAATATGAAAAGTATGAGAAATGCGTAAGAGCTCATAAGTGTGTTATGCTCGGCATAAACTGTATGTAATTATGCTTTTTGACATATCATTCCTGTTTTTACTGTTATCGTTATTTGGTATGATTTGGTAGATTATGATTAGATTTGGGTTTTTAGTCTGGAAATGCTCAAAAGTTTTTCCCATATAAATTAATGGATGTAAAGTAAATAAGCAATTACCATTTCAGCTTACAAAAAATTTCATAGAAACATACTTTCAGATAGCAAAGGAAACATACATTTATATATATCAGAAAAATTAAAGTTATTATTGCATTTCTATTGTCATAAATTACTTTAGTATGTTTCATATACTAAAATGTTATTAAATTATAACTAAAATATATTTATTTATATCATTCATTTGATTCAAAAAACACTTCAATATTTTTATATTTACATAAAAATGTTTACCATGTCATCAGGTCCTTCACAAGAATGCTTGAAATCTGTATTCTGCAATACAAAAATTCAGCATATTTTAAACTGAAAAAATTTTAGTATATGTAGTAAAAATGTTAAATTGAAAAAAATATATATATAGGGCAATTGAAAAGCTTGGTATCAAACTTCAGGAGCACATAGAGGTGTTAAAACAGAGCAACTTTCAAATAAAAACCCATGTTTGCTAATGCAATCTTGTCAGTATAAACCATCTAATGTGAATTTCTTTGGGGACATATCAAAAGTTTTATTTACAAGATGCTAGTGATGACCTGGAACACACTACTAAGAATTCCTGCAGAACAGATGTAGTCTAGGAGATACCTGGAATATTTGAGAGGATGCACCAGAGTTTCGTTTGAAGGTGTAATGACTTCATTGCAGTGAAGTGACAATTTGAACAACTTTTGTAACAGCACCAATTTGTATATTCATCATTTACATTTGTTTACTATTTGTTATTAAATGTTTGTTCATTCATATGTTTTAGTTGTCATGCTATCCATAACAAAATTACTTACATTAGACAGCTTATACTGATTAAGGATTGCATCAATGAACATATTGCTATTTTAATCCCTCTACACAGATAGAAAGTCAAAGTACTCAAGTTTATTAAAATACTAAAATACATTTTATTTACATAAATAACAATTGAGATAAACAACTACAAGAATAAATCTTTTATTTAAAACAAAATGTTTAATTTCTAAAAGATACTTGAAAGTTGTTTATAAATTAAATTTATCTGAAAAAAAAAATCTGAGTTATCATTTTAGTTAAACATATGCAATAATTTATTACAAATATTTATTTTTTACAGATAATTAAATATAAAAAGTTTTTATATAATTGTAAATTAAATATTAAGATGTTATAGAAATAGATAATTAATTAAAAATGAATAGAATCAAAGTATATTTACTTACTTCAGGTACTAGCTTAGTAAGAAATGTTTCCATATCCTCTCTAAAAAAATAAAAAACATTTCTAAGAAATTCCATAATTACCATTACAAATTATACTACAAGGTGCATCTGAAAAGTTCGGTGGATGGTCCTATTGTTGAGTAACCGTGAGGTTAGGATGTTGTGCTCATGCAGATGTAGTGAGAGACTCACCAACTAGTGGCCCCTAGCGTCAAAATCACGACAGTTAAACAGAAGTGCATGCAACTGTTTGTTGCATGCACTTCTGTTTAACTGTCACATTCAACACAGTAAGTGTGAGAAGGAGTGTCACTGCGAAATGGAGTAACGCGTCAACATCAAGTTTTGCTTCAAATTAGGCAAAACAGTGACGGAAACACATGAAATGTTAGTGAAAGTGTATGGTGTGGAAGCAGTGAGTAAAAAGTGTGTTTTTGAATGGTTTCAGAGACAGAAAAAAAAAAATGTCAACGATGGGCCGTGTTCTGGTCAACCGTCAACAAGCACAACTCCAGACAACATCAAACAAGTGTGACGGATGCTTGCAGATGATCAGCGCCTGTCTTTGAGAATGATAGCAGAAGATTTGAAGATAAGCAAAGACAGTGTGAGCACTTGACAGGCGCCGATCATCCGCAAGCATCTGTCGCACTCATTCGATGTTGTCTGGAGTTGTGCTTATTGACGGTCAACCAGAACGTGTCTCATCGTCGACATCTTCCTTTCTGTCTCTGAAGCGTTTAAAACATTCAAAAACATACTTTTTACTCACTGCTTCCACACCATACACTTTCACTAACATTTCATGTGTTTCCGTCACCGTTTTGCCTAATTTGAAGCAAAACTTGATGTTCACACGTTACTCCATTTCGCAGTGACACTCCTTCTCACACTGACTGTGTTGCATTGTTTGTTGCATGCACTTCTGTTTAACTGTCGTGATTTTGATGCTAGGGGCCACTAGTCGGCGAGTCTCTCACTACGTCTGCGTGAGCACAACATCCTAACCGCACGGTTATTCAACAATGGGACAATTCACTAAATTTTTCAGATGCACCTTGTATTTATATTTAAATAGGTTAATGCAGATAAACAGTAATCTTTTGAATTAATCGATCCTTAATTGATATCTAAAATTTATAAGAAATTTCATTCCATCAACAAAAAAATTAATTAAATTCAAAGACAATCTTTGATGAGTTACCACAAACACAGATTAAATACTAACTGAAGTGTAGGTAATTATAATTGGTTTAAAAATTTAATCAGAAACAAATCTAAAATTTACATAGAAAACAGACTATAATAAAATGATATCCCCTTGTATGTAAATTGTGTATGTTAAAAATAACTCAATTGAGAAGTTGAATGACAGCAAAGCAATTCAATTGATAACTTATAAATGTAAAAATGAAAACTTTCATAACAATTACTATTTTATTAGATATTTGTTCTCAAATAAAACAATGTTTTTTTGAGGTTATTACTGGTAATGCAGTAAATACATTCCTTGATAGTAATATGATGAAGGAAAAACCATTAACAAAAATATATTTTCCATAAAAAATATATTTAACTAGCTGCAAGGACCCACTTCGCTGGGCAAAAAGTAACGATAGTGAAGATTAAGATAATTACATTATAGCCAATCTTACCTGTTTTCACAGAATGCAAGAATTAGGTCCCCCGTTTCCAGACTAATTAGAGAATTTTTACGTCCAGTCAAATGAACTATTTTCAACATTTCTGGAACGTTTACAATTGTTCTATAATCGAACCAATATTCGAATTTTATGTTTGAATTAAATTTGAACAAATTCGAACATAACATTCAAAATAGAAAACCACTTTCAGCCCTCTATCTCCCACACCCTTATAGCTATCGAGACGCAACCACCATAGTGCACGAATGGAGACTTGGGGCTACTACCACATACAAACACCATTCACGTGCGATGTGTAGTTTTGGCGGAAAAGTGAAATATAGGGACATACCCATCCATTTTTATATATATATAGATAATGGTTGAATACATTCCTGGAAAGCAATTTACATATATGAGATTCTTTTGACTCATTATTTGTTCAACTCACAGGAAAGCCGTCATAGTAAAAGAACTCATGTTACAATTAGAATATGTCTCAAAACACTCAGACAAGAATTTTTGATGTTCCTTGACTGAGATCTTCAATTTAGAAAACTTTTATCACCACAAACATACTCCTTTTAGACAAAGAAAAAAAACAAAAGGAAAAAATTATTTTTTCTCAAGACTTCTATGCCTCAAACATTTTGTTAATAGTGATGAAGACAACATCCAAAAATCAAAACAAAAAAGTTGTTAAAAAATTATTTTTTAATTGAAATAAGTAGGTCAATACACTATCCATGCAATACCTATTAGTGACCCCAGAACCATATTAAACCAAAAAATACACAATGAAATTTTTGTATTACAGTACATGCAATTGCTACAAAAATGATGTGCTAATTGTAAATTTTAATTAAAAATTAGCATAATAATTAATCTCATAAAGCATAAATATTAATCAAAAATTAATATAAAAAATTTAAATCAATGTTATAATCTAATTTGGTTTAAAACAATAATTCATTACTTATCTATTTCTATAATTTAATTACTTTAAATATCTTATAAAGACTTTACCTTACATCCGGATCCCAATTCTAAAAATATAAATAAAATATTGTTAGTTACATTAATGTTTAAGATACAGATATTCAAATATTTACATTAAATAAACATGTACTTGCTAAATATGAATAGTTTTTTAATTTTCACTTTCCATTTAAAAATGTTTAAGCTAATTTAACCATTCTAATAATGTTAAAAATCAATTTAAATTTATATCTAGCAATTCTAAAATTAAAGAATTACAGGTATACCTTGCCTTACGTCGGAAATTGGTTCCAGGAGAACAACATAAGTCGAAAAACGACGTAAGTCGAATTTACTTGTCTCCGAATCTACTTATCACTAGGCTAAACCGTAAATTACCATTCCCGGTTCTGTATTTTATTTATTAATGCATTTTTAATAATATATGGTTAATAAAAATCTATTTTAAGCTTACAAACAAATAAATTTTAGTTTTTAATATAGTACAAAAAAGTAATCTAAATTTACGAATGCATGTACTGTAAATACAGTACATACTTGTATAAATTTTAATATGATTTTATGTGCTTTAAACGTTTTTCTAGTGATATTACGACTTCAATATTTGTGGCGGACAGACGTAAAGTCGAATAAAATGACTTAAACTTGATTTTTATTTTTCCATATACTTTTTTAACAAGCGACGTATAATCAGGAACGACGTAACTCGAAACGACGTAAGTCAAGGTATGCCTGTATTGTTGTAAATATTCTTTTTATTAAAATAGATCATACAATCTCTTAATTTTATTCTGAAATTTTCTTATTTGTACTGTATTATTGCATTTTAAATCCCCATTCAGAAAAATTTATTTTATACCATTGATGCATAGTTCTTTAAGTGTAATGAATAATCATACATTTTCACTAAGAGCTTTGCCCACACTTGCTTTACTTACTCGCCCACACAGGCTTCATCCACTTGTTCCCAATATAAACTAGTCAAAACAAAAATTTCATGGTGATTCATTGATTCTCAGTGCTGCCATTTCTATTTTTTTCCATGATGGAAAAAGTGTCACGATGATTTTAAGCTAAGCATTTTATATATATAGACTATAGAGTTCAAGATAGTAGAAATTAACTAGGCATTGAGAATCACTATAATTTTTGTAATAATAATGCAATTATTATAAAATTTGTGTATGCATGTACATCAATCAATTATTATATATAATAATATATAATTATTTCATTGGTGATGTGGGCATTGACTGAGAGACCGCATGTTAAGTGGCAAAAAAGATAGGTCAACTATCTTTTTTGCCACTTAACATCTTTTTTGCCGCTTGTCTTTTCAGGAGCAAGCACAGATCACGGCACACTGACGTGTGGAAATCAGTGGTTGCTGTACAGAGATATTGGTTTATGATAAAGGGGTGTTATGCCACAATCCATCTGAAAACAATCCAGAATTTTCATTCAAAACTAATGACCACAGGTTCAATTGTGGACACACAGACACTGTCTATCCGCATCATAATCTGAGAAAAATGGTGTCATTGGTGGATGGTACCAGTGTGTACATTAAATTTTAAGGTATGCATCCATATTTCCATTTAATAAGGTCATGTCAAATAATTTATCAACTTCTTTGTACCAGAAATATGGAAAGTAACTTGAGAAATTATAGCAATTTCTCAAGTTACTTTCCACGTACTCTGTAGCATAGGTATACTATAGAAAAGAACAAGCCATTAGTACATTAACTACATTTGTCATGGAACCAGGTATGGAGGCTAACTCAGAAAAGGCTGAAATGATACATATTATCTTTAAAACCAATCATATCAGAATGCTAGAGGTTCTAGAGATCTTTAAAGTAGCAAATGGAGATTGTATCAATTCCAAAAACACAGATGCATTATCTTTTGTTTGAAGGTCATTGTATGACTCCATGGAGAAAAGAAGAGAGAAACAAGAGAGAGAGAGAAAAGTAGATCTAATTTAAAAATTTCAGATGACAGCTAAGTTAACCCCTTTATGTAAGCTTAAAGTATGGAGTTATTTCTTTATGAATATACAGTACTGTACATTCATAAAGAAATACTGTACATTGTATTACACTAAAAGGCATTTATATGCTTCCCAGTGTCTTAATGTATTCAATCACCATATTGTAAGGATCTGAACTTAGAAAAGAAATTCCAAAAGCATATAAACAGTAAAGACTTATCAACTTCTTACAAATGATTGTCATTATTTTGATCAATATTTAAAATTGCTAACAAATAAGATTTAAGTTTTCAACTAAAATTTTTATTTAACTTATGAAATAAAAATTACAGTTTAACTGTTTCTATTTAATACAAAAACCTGATAGACTAAATTGCATCATACACAATGGATAAATAACAACTAAAAATTTGAAGAAAACAAAATAGATATACAGTGGTACCTCAGGATACGAAATTAATCCGTTCCGAAACTGAGATCGTATCATGAAAATGTCGTAAGGTGGATCATCTTTTCCCATACGATTACATGTAAAACCAAATAATTTGTTCCAACGCGAAAAACATACTCAAATTAAAGCCAAGTAATACATTAAAAAAAATAACAGTAGTAAGAAAAACAAATGAAAAATGCGAACTAATGTAACATCGTATGGTGAGTTTTTGTTTGTATCGTGGAGCAAAAATATGTTCGAATTTCATGTTGTATCCTGAAAATTTCGTATGCTGGGGCGTTCGTAACCTGAGGTATAACTGTACAAAATAAGTTGCTGAAAGCATTAACACATACACATTATATGTATATTTTACTATATTAATTACCTTATATATTTATGTAAACTATTTTTTGTTATTTCAAAATAATCCATTTTTAAAATCAGCTTGATGACAGGCTTTGATATACTGTATATGGTCTGAATTTTTCATTCCTTTTCTCAAATTTTATCAATTGTATGCATTCATGTCACTTATATTTAAAAATATTTTAATATATAATGATTGAAAATAAAAAAATAAAATCATATATATTGGTAATAAAAACAGACACTCTCTCCTATTTTGAGCATGACTCTTACAAGTTTAACTGTTCACATCTTCACACATCTGAGATCTGAATTTAACTGCAAGAACAAAATACACCCAGAAATTCAGAAACAATTTCTGGCAGTCAATAAACACATCTTTGCTGAAAAGACTCCTGATATTGCAATATATCTCAAGGAAAACAAAAATGCTATTATATAAAACACTTATCTGATCTCTTATGATTTACCAATTCAATCTGTTTTAACCTATTATCTTAGTGATAGCATTAGAAAAAAAAGAAAAGAAAGAACTCTAGGAGAGATACTTTGAGAGAAAAGTCCTCAATTATCTTTGTTAGCAACAAGGAAGAGGGAAAATGTAGAAGGTACATCATTGAGTCGTATTGAATGTTCCAGACATTAAAAATATTCAGAATCAAAATACATAAACTAAATAAGACTGCACATATCAAGTGAATGCATAAAAATAGCATGGTTAAAGAAACACTAACCAAGCTAAAGGGTAAAAGAAAAAGATGATAGATGATAATCAAGACTGAAATAGATAGACTCTCTAGACTGAGATTTTGTGACCCAGTTTTTTATTTGATGAGATATTCAAATAAAAAAACTGGAGAAATAATATAAAGAACAAAGACACAGAGAAGACTGCTTATAAAGGCCAAGGCCTCCAGAACTATCAAGCCAAGAATGATGAATGAAAATATGCAGTATATAATGGTTATGCTGTTATAATTTCAAACTTAAATTTGACTAATTAAACTGCTTTTTTCCAATTAGAATTCAAAGAAAAGGATTATTTATTAGTGCAAAAGCTAAGACAAATTTATTAGAAATAACATTATAATGAACTTAAATACCCAAAACTAAAGTATTATCCTAATATTCAGAGAAAATATGCAAAGTATTCTGCACGTATTTTTTGGGAGACTTCTGTTTCAAACTAAAAATAAATTTAAAATAAGTTACTGCAGCTTTGGCTAATTTATAAAATAGCAATAATCATCACTAAATAAAACATGAATGATGCTTAAATTCAATTATATTAATTTTACTGAGGCAGTCAAATAGTAAAATAGATGTTGTTATTAGAAAATATTACCCTCTCCAAGGATATATTTAAAGATATAGGCTGAGAATCCTTTATCCAAAATCTGAGTGTCTGGAGTGTTGACAAGTGCATCACAAATGGAAAATTCCATGAAGCACTGGGAATGTTTTAGTGTTCTGTCCAAACCCTTTTTGCTGGGTACTTCACCAAGATGATTTTTCTAGTTGCTTAGTTGATAAACTTTCTGAGAAATATATACAGGGCCATCAAAAGTTTGGTATTAGGCCCAAGGAGTAGTAGGTGCCTTTTGCCTTGTTTTTGAACAAATAAGACTGCTCCAAGTCCTACATTATCAGTACATTGTATATCAAACTTTATAGAAATTAAATGCTATGTATTAAACATAATTTAAGTCTATGATATATTATTTATTGTACCTTGTGCAGATATTGTACAATTATAAATAAATTACAGATAGTTTCCTATAAATTATTTTTATTATATATATTATATATTAAAATTAAAACTGTTCACCAGTTTTAATTTTAATAATCTTCTTATTAAAGCAAATAAAAAATATAAATATTCTTTTATATTATTACTAGCTACTTAACTTTATATTAAGTTAATTTGCAACTTAATAAAAATTTATTTCTCACTTTACTAAGCTGTTTTAATTTTAATATTGTGCAAAATCAATATTTTAAGAATTAAAAAATAATAATAATTCTTAAGATTAAATTAAACCCCTAAGTATAAAGTTTTTTTTTCCAATTGTAATGATATTGAAATAAAATATACACAATATTTGTAGATATTCATTTATAATAAAATATTTAAAAAAATTAAACCATAAAAATGATAATTTGACATTCAATATGATCTTAATTATAATAATTGATTTTCTCTTTTCTTACCTCATTTAAAGCCAAGCTAGCTGAAGTATGCATAACTGAAAAAAATAAATATAAATGCAGATTAAATAAAAACTCAGTTCTTTAGAATGACAAACAATATCAATAAAAATTTAGAAATTTTGCATTCAATGAAATTTATGCAAATTATGCATTTATTTCTTAATGTAAACAAAATTGATTTTTATGTTAATTTTCCTAAAACTAAAAGTTCTGTAGACAATTATATGGATAGTTTTAAAATAAAAACAAATTTAAAGATGTAATGATTATGATTTTATTGACTTACAAGAAAGACAATTATCATAATAAATACCTGCTAATAATTGATATTTCATCTTTATAAAGACAAGATAATACTTTTGATATTAATGAATATTTGTAAAGATCAGAAAAAAGTAAAACAGAGTATTTAATTAAATAATATGCTGTTATTAATTATATAATTAAAAATATGCTGTGAACATAATTTCATCAGAAAAACAATATTCAATGTAAAATCACTTAAACTGATTACTACCTGCTACATTTATGTGAGATCCGAAAGGCCCTGGGTCTAATTTGTGAATTTTTATTAAATATGCTTAAATATTCACACAAAATAATACTTCGTTTTTGGTGAAAAATTGGTGTTTTAGTCGTGGGAAAAGATAGATAACAGATGCTATTTCCGTTGAAGGAAGTCCGTACATCCTCTGTTTTTCCCTATCCGTTAAAAATCTCGCTCAAATGGGAAATGGTTACCCCTCATTCATCCCCCTCTCATCCGTTCTCACGAAAGAGTTACTGGACAATGATTGGACGAAATTTGGAAATAAAAGGAGAGATTAGTCAGAATTCGGGGAGTTCATCGACGGAGTTCTTCGACAGATCCGAAGCATCTAAACTCCACATATGTTTCCTCCCGATGGCCAACGCCCATAACGGAGTCCGATAGACGAAGTCCCGAGTCTACACTTAGAAGAAGTGATATTTTTATATTTTGTGCACGAATTGATCTCCCATACGAAAGTAATATGAACTTTATCTACAAGGTGTCCTATATCTACAGAAACGAAGACGACAACTAACAGGTCGTATGTTTAGAATCATTTGTGAGCTCTCTCTCTCGAACGCACATTAGCGTAGATTAAGCCGTGGTCTATAGCTTGTAGTATAATCGTTGTATTTGGTTATTTGTATTCGTTTGTTTAGATTTATTAAATTTTACTTTTGTTTATTATATAAAAATGTCTCTTAATTGGATGTCCGAATCAGATCGCATACGCGTGTTTGTCCGCGCCTCGATAAATTGACAAACTGGTGTCGGGAACCTGACAGGAACGTCTGAACTTCGCAGTTCGGATCATTTTAAAATACGCTCTCCTATGTAAACTTTTACGATCGGATCTTACGATTCGAAACTCGGAGAACTATTCTCACGGAATAGGCCGATTAAGTGGTGCCAACGAATTAGTGTACCCCCGGCTGATCTCACATTTATGTAGACATTTCCTTGTCATATTTCATAACAGCACAAGAAAACATTATTAATATAATATTAATATAAATAAGTTTAATTATTGATAAATACTATTCCCTTAAGTACTAAAGTGTAAATTACATAATTATAGATTATTATAAAATTATTATTATTAAACTTTTGCTAAATATTTGAGAAGTTTAAACTGAGAAAGCATCAATAAGATTTATTGATTCAAATTTTATCTAATTGTGTCATCAGTTTTCTACAATTTTTAAATAACTTATACATTTATTTTATTTTATATTTGAAATTATTTAAATTTTAATATTTTTCTTTTATAAAAAAATTTTAAATACTTAATACAAAATTTAAGATAAACTTTTTCATATTTACTTCGAATCTTGGATAATCTTTTTAATATCTATTAATTAATTATTGTTATTGATAGATAAAAATGTCTGAAATTCGATAAATCATCAGACAACACTATATTAATAACTGATGATGATATAGAAATACTATATAAATCATTCAGAAAATTTTGTCCTTAGAAAATCAACCTATATTAAAAAACATTAAATAAATTCAATTTATAGATGTAAAATAATTTTGTTTTAATCCTAAATAGCTTAAAATTTAAAATTACATCTTCAAAATTTTAAAAATGCAAAGATTTTAAATATATAAACTAAACTAATGTTAAATTTTAAAACAAATATCACTAACAACTTTTTTGTATTATTTCTAACTAGGAATGTCCCAATACCACAAATGTATCTATACTGATATCATGAATAGTTTTAAAGTATCAATATCGTTATTGGTATCAGTCTTAAAGTATCAAAACAGGTATTGGCATCATGTATCAAAACTGAAAATCTTGCTAGCTGTCACTCTTCAGTCTGTTGTATCACCTTCCAGTTGTTTTTACTGCTGAGAAGGTTACTGTACTCATTACAATGAAGGATAAATCATAAATGGGACCCAGAACAGCAATTAATATTTTGTTGCTTACTCCAGGAAATTGAATCCTGGCCATCTGATTCAGAAGTCAGTGCATCAGTTAATACTTCAGTACTGACTGACACACTGACTTCTGAACCAGATAACCAGGATTCTTTTATGTACAGAAAAGAAGCCCCAGATTTACAGTTCTGCTAATAGGCTCTGTGGGTACTACTATACACAGGATAGGAATAGATAAATCATTGGTAAAGAAATAAAACAATGTCTTTACATTAAAAGTTGTTTATTGTGCTCAAATTTTACAAATTTTGCAAGCAAGTATAAACAAACTGTAGCTCATTTTAAACATCTACAATTGTCTAAGTGAATAACAAACAAAATTACTAAATAATGTTTAACTAAGTATTTATTTATAATGAACAATTATTTATTGCAACATCATCACAATGAGCTGCAATTTTTAATCATATTTTTAATTAATTTAATTTAAAATATATGCTCTCCATCTCAAATTAGTAGTGACCTACCCCTGTAAATCATACTTTTCCTTTACAAATAGAGTTGTCATGCCAGTCATCTATTAACTGCTTTCAGGAAAAAAGTTTTGAATTGAAATAACATGACTTCCAGTTTGCACTTGAAGTTCATATATAGTTAATTGGGGCCTCCTACTCCTAATGTTTTCTTATCTGGTCTCCATATTCATTTACCTAACTCCATTCTCGAGACTAAGAAAAGACAGACAAATGAACAACAGTGGGAATTTATAGGTCTAGAATTGTTTTCAAATTGCAGACCAAATAGTAATCAGAACTCTAAACATATACAGATTCTGGAAATGAAATTTGATGTAATACATTTATTGGTTTTTGGTCATTAATATTTTTATATATGTTTAACTTAACATTGAAAATAACATAAAATTCCATTTCAGTTTCTAATTTGGTTGCAAAATCCAATTTCAGTAAGACCTTACCTGTCTGTGGGAAATGTAACGATAACCAATCTGATATTCGAGGAAAGTATCAATACCAGCATTGGCAGTATCAAAACATCCCTATTTCTAACCTTAAAACAATACAGATGCATCTGATATATCTATATATTGAAATTTAATAGAAAGAAAGCAGATAATAGTCAAATTTACATTAATTATGGTTTATCCAATTAACAGGCAAGTTAGTTAACTGATGATTAAATGAATAGTAGATTATATTATTTTAATTTTTATAAGATGCAATGGCTTCGCCTTTAACATATTTTATACTGTATTAGTAATAGACCCAAAAAATCAAATCTTTCAAATAATTCTAATATAATCTATAGATGATATTTTTATATTATAACTGTATCAATCTATTTTATGTTTAATACTTTTGATTAATCAAATTAACATAATCAAAATGTATCATCTAAAATAAGAAAAAAACCTAAGGAATCAAGTTTCATACTAAGCTTAACATTTTAATAATTATTTTGGCTTATTGCAAAAAAGGTATTGAACATAAATTGATTAATACATCATAATACAAAAAATGCCATAAAAGTGATCTTAACGACAAAGGATTATGTTCATTTTCTTACTTTGTCATCTTGAAAATTAGTTAAATTATAGTAATAGGAAGTAAATGAAATAGATGGGTATATGGAGGATGTACTGCTTGAAGTGTAAAAGATCATTAAATGATCTGTCCTATGATAACAAGTTGTCATCTGCATACCTAATGTAGAGGATTAGAAAAACATTGTTAAAGGTAAAGAAAAAAATTTAATATTTTTCATGATTAATCCCACCAAGACAGCTGATAGAGGGGATCTTTGGGTCCACCTTGTTTTTATAAATAAATTTGGTTGTTGAAACAGGAATAAATATTTCTCTTCACCTTTAACATGTTTTCCAATCCTCTACATTAGGTATATAGATGACATCTTGTTAGCATGGAATGGATCATTTAATGATCTTTTACAATAGTGATAGGAAAAACCAATAATCAAAATTATATTATTTTCAAACTTACAACACAAAGAAAATTTTTTGAAAAAGTAGCAGAAATTCAAAGTAATAAATTATTAACCATTAGTGCAAACTATTGAATTAGAACATTTAAAAGTTTACACTCGATAATGTAAAATTTACATACTATTTATATAATTTTGCTTTTAAAACATATAAAAGCAATTAAATAATAATCAAGAAGAGCAAAATTCTCAAACTATTTTAACATAGATTTTATTGCAAACAATAAATAAGTTAGAAATCAAACAATATTTATTTATAAAAGTTATTTTTAAACAAGGCAAACAAAACTGATTTTCAGCACAAAATTCTAAGAAAAACATTTTCAACCATATTTCATGTGGAAATTGGTTTAATTCACCTTATTTATTCAGGATAACCAGTTTCGAGTAGTTGATTGTAATGGTTTTCAAAGTCATAAAATACTGCATCTGCCATATTTGAATGTGGGGAAAAATATATATATATATATATAAGGACAGATTTAATTTCTTTTTTTTTTCTTAAAATTGAACAAGGCTTTTAAAACAAATGAAAAATTTCTTCAAACACAAAATGCATTTTGCATAAAATTAAAATATGCAACATTTCATTTTCAATACGAAATTTCAACAACTTAACATAGCACACATAACTTAAACACACATTACTTTTCATATTTTTACTTTTAAACATTGCAAGAAGTGAAGTTATTGTTATGCATTTTAAGAAGCACTTGTTTGTTGTTGTTGTTATTTATTAAGTTTCAGCAATGCAACACTCAAGCAATCTGTCTATGAGGACACCTCCCGGGAGGTCTTTTTAAGGGTAACCAGCCCCTATTCCTGGCATTACACACACGGAGAAGACCTGGAAACCTGCACCTCACCAGGACGGGCTGGCGAGGCACAAAACCAGACCGAATTTCCAGTGTTTGGGAAACAGAACTGCTTGGCAGCACTTGTTTGATTTCACTTCAGAAAATACATGTGCTTCCTAAAAGACATTTGGAAAAGCTTGTAAAGTTAAATCCCACCCTCAAGCATGTTCTATGAGTTTTGGCAGAAGCAATAATAGTTATTAATTAAACTACAATTTTGCACTACAACTTTCATATTTTGTAATCATGCAGCTTTTTTATTGTTATTTCGATACTCACTTTGAACGTGAAGCAATCCAATACTAATTCTAGAAAGTTCAGGTACTTCTATAAGAATTTCATTTGTTATTAAATGACAACCTCGATTAACGGGGCGTAAATGAATTTGTCTCTGTATCCACGATGAGCCATGACGGATCACTCCGTTCGAAGACGATGCCATTATTCATATCAATAATTTCCTATTACAACTCGGCCTATCAGGCCTCTTATAATTAATGCAAATATATTTGGCGACCGGCTTAAAAATAACTGCAAAAATGACTTATAATAATTCACTTTAAGAAATCGGCTGTCATTTTTTACCATTAGTTGTCATAGCAACACTTTCATTCGCCCTCTTCCGGTAATAAATGGAAACGTAATAAAATTTATTTCGAATTAAATTATAATTTCATTTGCTATATGTAAACTGTTTATTAACTTTGTAATAATTGTTTAAGAATATTACTGCGATTAATTTGTTTTTATTATGTCGAATATGATTGTTGATGATTTTGCTAAAAGCCGACTGTTTTCATTGGTGTTTAAATATTGATGATATCGGGTTCTTCCTAAGATAAAAATCGTTGAGAATAATGTAAAATACAATGTATATGTATATATTTATTAATATATAATGAAAATTTTGAAGTTTTCCAAATAAATGCGCTAAATGTTAATATACTGTACGTATTATATACAGTACTAAGTATTCTTCGATCTAAAAAAATCCCATTATCAAAGAAAATAACATAAAAACTGAAAATTTAAAAATTTTTATGCAAATAAACGTAAGAATTTTTTTCTAGAAGATTTTTGAATATTTCAGATTCGTTGTTGCTGAGCAAAACAACAACAAATCTAAAATAATGCATCAGTTCCGCCGTCTAGATGACCGAAGCATCGGCCTATCGTTTTGGGGTACCGGGATCGAATCTGGGCGGTCGAAAAATCCTAAAAATGTTTCGAGGACAGTCTGCCCCGAACATGCCAGGCGCCGTCCCTCATCACCCACCAATCATTGTGGCCGAACTTACGACGGGCTTCATGAGGCCTTTTAGTGTCTCTTATCAAACCTATCATATAATCATAATTAAACACAAAAATAAAGAAAATGCATTTCTTTCTCGTCTTATTGGGGCTTGTCCGAACTTTAAGTGTTGTAAGTTTAGTACAAATATAAATAATTTATAAAATGTGCATGATTTGGTTAAATATAAATTATTTTCCAACTAACTCGCAAGTTATTACATTTCATTTATTAAAAAATAATTATAAAATAACGATAAGGAATTATACAATTAAATTCGATCTTGCTTCATAAAACTTCTTAATGTTTTATAATAATTTTCAATATATACAGTGATAAGTATCTCTTATTAAAATACCTGTAAATAATAAATTATATTTTAAAGTTTAACCTCGTCAGTAATATCTCTGACTGAGCGATATCATCTGTTATCTATACACTCCAGCAAACTCAATAAAAATTCCTTAACTTTCACCTTTATTCAAGTACATATAAGTAGATAGATAAGTAAAATGCGGTTATTACCAGTATTTTATTTTTCTGTTTTTAGAACAACTCTTAATCGTCCATTTAATATCGTCCATATTTAGTAGACAATTGAGTGAAAATATTAGAGTGAAATTAAGGAATTTATTAAAATTTTAAGCACTTTTTTAGGATTTAATTTCTGTCAAGTTCGACTCTGGCTGTTACGCACGTGTGTTCTTGGCCTAGAGTTATTACATTGTTTACATAAGTTTATTACTATTATTATTATTACGGTTCTAGAAACGTTTTTATAGCTACAAAACGCAAATCACTTTTCTCTAGAAAGTGATAAAAATTCGCGTAAGTAACGATATTAAATTAATAAATAGCATATTCATAAAATTTTATATTTGTTTTATAGACTAAAATCGATTTTTATTATAATTGATAAAGATTTTTGCTGAAAAATACAGATCCAAATACCATAACAGAATATGCTTAGCATCCGAATCTTATTTTGGGTCCTGAATATTATATACTTTAAATTTAATAAATACATTGGACATTAATTAAACAATACAGTACAATAGTTGTAATTGCAATAGTGTAACTATAAGTGAAATAATTCTAAAAATTATGAGTAGATTCTTGGCTGGATTTATATGCATTTATAATTAATTAACTTGCACCATGACATCATGAGAAAACAAATTAAGTAATTATATTTAACTGCATCTATAATAATATTTATTAAAATCTTTAATAAAACAATATTTTCAATATCATATAATATATTGTGTACTGTATATAGCCTATATAAAAAGTGAATACATTTTATGTTTACGTATAAAAAATTATAAATAATTCTTGCATAGCTTGTTTTTTAAATACAGTGTGCATTTCGTACCAATGCCATGTATATATGCAGTATGCATTATGTCCTGAGTACGATGTACTATGTACTAACTTGTGTATTATGTACTGTACTATGTGCAATTTGAAATATATACTACTGTATATCCTTTGTGCATATACAGAATGTTCTGCGAGTTAATTGCAATATTTTTACAGAGTGTTCTATAGGTCGAGGGGATCCAAAAATATCTTATAAACATAGCTAGGAGTAAAAGTTCAATTTAGCTAGCCTTTAAGATGCTGCTCTGCAGCACTGCTAAGCGTTGCGGTAAAGCTATATCGCTGTCCTTCAGCTTCTGTGATGTACTGAAGAGCCAAGATGTGCAAGCGAACCTTACGCAAAACATAAGTTTTACTTGCAATATTATAATTATGTAGTACGAAATTATATTTATAATACTGTAATATATTTTTAATATACATTATCTATAACGTACAAATATGCTATGGTTTATTTACATTTTCAAAGTAATATTTTATTTATTTCTGTGTTTAACTTAAACTAATAAATCTCTATTAAGAATCCTCTTCCATTTCATTAAAATGACATAAGAATTGGAGTTTTGCGAACGATTTCGGTTTACTGAATTAATCGAATAGCAATGAATATCCAGCTTTATTCCCCGATTGTTATTCAGTCTGGCAATTAAGGTCAGTTTGTGGAAACTAAAAAAACTACCACAAAATGAGTGTCGCCTTGACGTAGCTTTGTGACTTAATATAGGGAAATTGGATCGAAATTTTTTACAGATAACGTTTTCCACGGTCATAAGTATAGAGGCCCTACCATAGGGCCTCTGTACTTATGACCGTGACCTACCATAGGGCCCGTGTACTTATGACCGGCCCGTGTACTTATGACAGGCCCGTGTACTTATGACCGGCCCTACCATAGGGCGAATGGAGCAGCCGCTCCAGGCGCTAAGTCCTAGTAGGCGCCTCAATGGTAAAGAAAATTAAAGGGTATAAATTAGGGGCAACCAAGGGGGGCGCCATAATAGGATCTCGCTCCATCCTAAAACTTGCCTCGGGCCAGCACTGCATAAGTACACCCGACAGAAATTTCAAAACTATTTTAAAATAATTTTTACCAAGCTGTGTTTTGTGACTTTCTTAAAAGCCACACAGAAACAAGAAGTATTACATGTGTTGAATACAATGTGTTGAATATTTAAAAATAGAAATAAGCTTAAGCATAAAATAAAATATGTACTATTTTGATAAATAAAATAGAAATAAAGCGATACAATTAAGAAAAGGTTTGCAGTTCAGAATGCATTCGTATCTTTGACACGAATTTTAGGTGGTTCTCTGGTATTTCATTTTTTGTTTTACTTACAATTACAACTACAATGAAGTAAAGTAGAAAAAAACAACGTTTTAATGTTTGGAATAGTAGATAGCGTTTTAAATTGCATACCAGCACCATGCTTTCAACGGCTGCTAAGGATGGATGAGATGCATTGGCATTATTTTCCTTCTAGTATCGATAATTTTATGCTAGTTATCCGAGCAAAATTATGGTAAATTTGTACGTTTTCTTCAAGAAACTGTTTTTAATAATAAAAAAAAATGCTGTTTCCTTCCATGTTCAAAAACATTTCCGTTATTATGCTTTTTAATTAAAATTAATGTTGTTTAGTTTCCTTCGTTCAGCTTGGATTTCAAATATAGGCTGAAATTGTCTCGCTTTGAATCTATTCTCCAATTGTCCCTTTGAACGAATAGTTGCATCCATTCTTCCTTCTATTATTTTTTCGATTCCATCAATGCCCATGTTTCGGAAGAAGTAAAATTACGCCTTTTTTTCTATCTTCCATTTCTCACCAGAACTCACGTCGGAGACAACTTGCGCCATTTGAAAATTGAAACTTCCTGGGATATATTCTTATAATCCTATTGGACAAAACAGTATACAGTACTCTCTAAATCTTAACATTGATATTTTGTCGTAAAGAGTAAATCGAGTTATGATGAGCTTCGTGAATTGCAGATATGATATGTCATAAATTTTGTCGTATTTAACAACATCGCAAGAATACGATGTTGTAACTAATGAAATTCATGAATCCGGGCTCCAGACAATGATTTTTAAAATTTAAAACGTTTATTCTATATTGTATGTATATTTTTCTGCAAATTCATACAAGTTTACGTTTAATTAAATGTACAAACTTAATTTTTAAAAATTCGCTAATTCGAAGCAATCGTATCTACTGAACAAATCGGCACCCGGAAATAAAAACCAAAATTCCCACTGTAGTTACATACTGCTACAACGATTCGATGACAGTCATTAGCCTGCTTTGTCGCCGTTTGGTTGATCAGATAGATCTAGGTAAATAAAAATATATCAACACCAACGAAGGACAACCACTTTCTTCATTCCAGTTTCATTCATTTTAAGTTTGCTTATAGTACAATATATTCCATAACTGCTAGTAAACTTGATACTAACATAATTCCGATGAAAAAAAATGTAAAAATGTTTTTTGCTTTGTAATAAAATCAAATAAATAAAGTTTGAAAACGAATTTATTTTAAGTTTCGTATGAATTTTTTTCAGATTTCCGAAAAAATTTATTAAACATTCCCATTTTCTTAACTTTGTTTAAACTGTTTATGCGATTTTAGTTGAATTTTAACTCATTCGGGACATTCCAATTTTCAACGCGAGTGTTGAGTGTTGAAGTCAACAATTTGACGTCATCAACGACGTTCCAACTCGAGTACGAAGTGCTTAGTTCCCATAATTCCATTCTCAGCAAGATGGATTCCATTCAAATGTCTTACCAATTACCCACAATTCATTGGAAAGTAGCAGTCGACACATCTGGTGAGTGCTGAGCTGCATCACTTTTTTCAACGTTGAGGTAGCGCTGACAACAGCGCTACCTCAACGTTGAAAAAAGGAACGAATTTTAACGAATGTTGAGATCAGCGCTGAGTCAACGTTGAAAATTCGAATGTCCTGATAGATTTGGTTTTACGTCATTTTAGAAAATTACTGTACCTATGTTTAAGTTTTCAAGTTGTCTTTTTTGTGCGATTTTTCATGGAACGAATCTATCGCATGAAAAGACATCCGACTGTATATAACTATTTACATATATAAACATTCAAAATCCTATCACTTGTCATCTTCATTTTTAAAATTGTTCTAAAATCCGAAACGACTCAATCCATTTTATTCAGTGTTTATATTTATCTTTTACCGCTTTTACCGATTCTCATTGGTCGTGTTGAAAATTTAGTTTATTTTCAAAGATGGTAGCCATAATTTTTCTTTATAAGATTGATGATTTCTCAAATACTATTCCATTAGATTTAATACTTGCAATAATATTGATTAAGATATAATTAAATTAAGAAAATACATTTTTCTCTTAAGGTCACAGTTTATTCCAAATGAACAGTTATGTTAAAGAATTAATGACCATATTAAGACTTTGAAGCAATGCTGCCAAATTTTGAAATCCTGAATTCGTCATTGACCGCTTTAAAGTTCTTTCATTTGGTTTCATTATCCATTTTTACATATTTTAGAATCATTTGAAAATCTTCTATTTTTGTATTTGTTCTATAAATTTCCCCCATAAATTTAAATAAAACTTTTGATTTAAAAACTGGAATATAACTTGCTTGGATGCATTCTAGAAATAGAATTTATTTATACTGTATTATGAACATTAAATTGCCATTACTATGTAAATTATATTGAGATGATATCAAGGGGTTGCGGCCGGATGGCCCAGCGGTCAAGGTGGCAGCCTACCGCTCTAGAGGACCCGGGATCGAATCCGGACGGGTCAAAAAATCCCTAAAAATTTTTCGGGGAATCTCGGATATGTCGGGCCCCATCCCTCACCACCCGGCTGCCCCATTGTGGACCTGACCGAACCCATAATGGGCCTGTCCTCTTAGTCCCCACAGGGCGGAAAGAGTAAAAAGAAAAAAATATTAAGGGGGTTTTTTAACACGCATATACTTTTTTGCATGTAGAGCTCATTTAATGTTATTTTCGCACATAAACCTAATAAAAAATAGTATCAGAAAAAATAAAAATACATAAATTTACATTGAAAACAGACACAATATAAAATATAAGGCATATCTACATTGCTTCCAGCTTCCGAATTGATTGGCGTTTTATTAACAAAATACTTAAAATTTAATATTAAATTTTGAAAACAAAACCAACGAGCTAGAATATATCCCAGCTCGTTGAACAAAACATAAAACAGTTATAAAACACTATATTTATTAATTACATTTAGCTCTAAGGACTTATAAATTTTTCAATTCTTCATTGAGATTTTACTGTTTAAATTTTTCGTATTGGAGAAAATTCTTCAAATCTGGCAACATTTCGAAGTATATTGAAATAGAGCCCTCTGGTGCGGTTTAATATTTTAAAATTTAAATTTTTAAAATAAATACAGTACTTAAATTATTATTAAATTAAAAAAGAGTTAAGAGGGAAATTATTTATAAAAATAATTTCCCTCTTCATTTAGTAATAATTTAATATTTTGTTATCAAGTAATCTTAATTATATCGTTCCGGAAACAGATCAATTAATAATAGCTAATTCGTCACTTCCTCCGTCCCATGGAAATGGAGTGAATAGAATATAAACAAACGGTTTGTTTTCCAGCACTGTTGTGATCAATGGATGCGGAAGAGAAATCGCTAGAAGATGTTGCTGTTTCACTGATAAGAGAATTCTTATGTAGAAAGGTGAAAATAAAATTGATATGGAAAATATTCAGATATATGATGTAATGATTTATTCAAATACATTCTATTTATAAATATATCGACCGGGAATCGTGTTATGGAAGAGAAGAGACACAGATGTCTCCTATCTTCAATAGGCTTACGTGTAGTTTGAAGAATCTTATGAAATATCCCGCTTCCAATTCATATAACGGTAAATAGATAAGAATGTTCTAATTAAACCAAGTAAATTTCTTACTTAGAAACTTAAATACAAATGAATTTTATATATTTTAGCAAATTTAAATTACCATGCCCCAATTTATATTTTATCATCCTCATTTTATTAATTTCTCATGTTTATGGATGAATGTGGTTAAATTTTTAAACATTCTTATTATATAATTTGCCATTCTAATATCATTTAAATTAATAATTATCATCATTTTATTAAAGTTGCTGTATATTTTCTTTTTTAAAGTTATTTCAAATATAAGAAACTATTATAACAAATTATTATGTAAATGTGTAGCCTAGTTACAACCAGAAGTGTCTAAATCTTAGGTAAAACCATTTCAAAAATTTTATTAGCTATAAATTTGTTATATACATAAAGAATCATATGAATGTATTATATGTTTTTAGGATAATTATTTAAATATTAAGCTTAAAACATTTAAATTCTTTTATCTATGCTATTATAGATAGGCTATAAATTTTAAAATTGAATAATAAAGTATGGTTGTAACTTTTGGTATATGTCTATAAATGACTATCGTTATGTATGATTCATAAGAAATTATTACAAGTGATAATAAAAAGTAAGGATATTTTGATTTATCCTGAAAATGATTTAATTAAATTATTTTTAGAGTAAATCAGAGATTAACTTTTAAAAGACTGAATTATTCAATTTTTTATATATTTTATGAACTGTAGAATATTATTAAAATAATTGTGTAGAGAGAAAGATAACTTCTTGCCTCCTCTACACTTCTTTACTCACTTCTCAAGGAAGGAAGAAGGAAGTCTATACAATTATTTTATTCTTTTCTTATTATTAGAATTTTTTTCTCATTTCTATAATCATTTGATAATGGAATATTTAATATATTATAATTATGTAACAAAATAGAATTTTCAGCATTTTCTGTATTAATATGATAAATAGATATGAATATTAAATTAATTAAATAATAAATAATTAAAATGTAATCTGATAGTAATAAATTCAATACAAATTGTCATTTATTTAATGTTTTTAATAGAAAAATATGAGTAGAATATATTAATTTTCTGTTCAATTTTTTCTAAAAATAAGTATATTCAAAATGCCAGTAATATTGTGTTATGACACAAGATACGGTACTTTATATCATAGGCTATAATTTTTAAACTATATGATATAAAGTACACTGCAATGAATAATATGTAATAAATATTATATTAGGTAAATTATTAAATATTCTGCATATGACATATCTCTTAATTGAAAAAATGTACAGTTTTTGAAAACTAAAGTTTGGCAATTTTACTTTAAGCCACATATAATAAAAGAAAGACAGTTTCTATATGTTTCAATGTTTTATATTAAATATATAAATGTTTATAACATTATAAATAAAGAAACATTTTTAGTTTTATACATAAAAAAAATAATTATATTAATAATAATTATAAAAAATATATGATTAGAAATGCATGGTTGAAATATTTAGTTATTAGATCTTGATTTAATCATGTAATGTGTAAATATTTAATCATTTCTCCTTACTTCAATATTAAAATAACTCTTTAAAAGAAAATCATTAAAACCTATTTAGTTTCTATTTTTATCCTTTAATATATTTTACCAAAAGATATGAGTACACTTGCTTATTTAAGGTAAGTGAAAAATATTTATTCTGCAGAAATGTTTTTGGCTTTCTTGAAGCTATCTTCAGTTATTGAAATTAGAGCAGTTAATATATTACATCATTAGAAAAAATATAGGTAGAAATTCATTCTAAAAAATTATCATATACATTTCCAATTGATATTATAGTACAAATATATAATCATTTTGTCAATTTCTAAATAATAGAATATATACGTAATAAAAGTAAATCAATTTCTAAACCAATGATTCCAAATATTTTATAGATAAAAAAATCTTGATTTAGGAGATTGTATATTTATGTTGTATATGTACACTTAAGAAGGTTTGTGTGTGTGAATATGTATGTACTGTACATATACAGTTCAGGCATCATTTTTCTAAAATACTATACATAGAATGCATAAATCATCACTATTAATGATGATAAATTTATTCATTATGCATAATTTTAGGTTTAAATAAGATGTTAGAAAAACATATTTAAAAAGATAAATGATTCATAGAATTTTTACTGATATACTTTAGATGAATGTGTTTGAATAATTTTGTTTAAAGAATTATTTAAGAAATTTTTTATTTAGTTTTAATTTGAATTAAATTTAAAATTATCAGATAATTAAAGAAATGATAAAGCAGAAGTTTTATTTTGATATGGAAGATATTTTATTACTTGAGGAGAGTTACACTTTAATAGATTGATCAATATTATGTTTTAACTTTATTTTAAAGATATTATTAATCACAATTTTTTAAAGTTTCTTTTTTTATATAATGAATGACATTTACAATTATTTGTGCTTATTATATTTTCTAATTGATTAATTAATATTTATTTCTCATTGCACACATTATATCTTAAATATCAAGATAAATTAATAAGAATTCATCTGTGCTGTATAATATAAAATGCATATTACTTTGTGTGATTCAAGAGTAAGTCATAGTAAAATACAGGAATTCTTGCTTATAAATAAGACTTCATTTAGTGTGGAATTTACTGTAGCAAAAGTGGCTATTCATTCCAGCAACTCACTTTTCACTACATTGCTAAATTGTGCACCAACAAATACTTATCTGCATTTGCTGGTGCACAATTTAGGCTTTTTCATACATGTTTTTAAAAGATATAATATATACAGTGGGTGATCGGTTAATGAACAGTTCGGATAACAAACACTTTCGTGAAAGATTTTTATGATCGGACAACGAACACATGTTCGGATAATGAACACTTTACTGAACAAACATAAAAAGAAGCGACAGCAAAATAATGAATACCCATTGATTTTCCCTTGTCTTCAGGTAACAATTCGAAACCTTTTGGAGCGCAGGAGACGTCAACATCGACACTCAATCTGATACCAATCAGATAGTATCCCTCTGAATTTTGAAACTCTCCCTTGTAATTCCAGCTTTTTGTTTACCTTTCTGACAAATAATTTTTTATAGTCTTCATGAGACTGTTGGATGGGCACTTGTTTTGTGTCGGAGGTTTATTTACAAAAGGTGAAAGTTTAACTGTCCCATCAGATATTTGTTAATGTTTTAATACCAAATTTCGAATTTCATCTGGGCCTTACGTTTAAATAATTTTTTATGGGCTAGTTGATTTCTGTTCTCTGAATTTTTGTAAGTTCATTTCTGAACTTTTTATTTAAAAAAGAAACTGATAATATTATGGAGCCTAAAAAAAAATTGTCAAGAACTGTGCTCACCATAGAAACCAAGTAAGAGATAATAGCCAAGATAGAAAGTGGGCACAATATGTCTGATGTTGCTAGGCAGTATGGCTTGAACAGATCTACAGTAGGCACAATCTTAGCTATGAAAGATATATCAAGAAGTCTCAAGCTGCTAATGGAGTAATGAAAATCGCATCTGAGAAATAACTGAGAAATATGAAAGATATATCAAGAAGTCTCAAGCTGCTAATGGAGTAATGAAAATCACATCTGAGAAATAAAGAACATTTTAGAGCTCATAATGGAAACTGATCTGACAACAGAAGAACTCCAGGGATGTCAGAACAACGATCATCCAAGTGGCATCCAAACCAGAATAAGGTTAATGGGGTTGGGGATCTCTACAATTACAATACTATTCATTACTTCCGAAAAATCCTGAAGAAAAGAGAAAAGCAATCAACATTGGACAGATTCTTTAACCCTCACAAACGGAAAAAACATGACTAATAAAAATGCAAGACTGCATATATATGTATTTTTACTATTACATATAAATAAACTTAGTAAAAAAGTATATATTTTTTTATTTTTTGAAGTCTCTGGAACGAATTAATCAAATTCCCATAAAAACCTATAGTAAATTGATAATCGGTTAACAAGCAATTTGGATAATGGACAAAGTCTTGGAACGGATTATGTTCGTTAACTGATCACCCACTGTATTTTGATGTAATTTTGAATAATGATCCAAATGAAGAAAGAAGCATTAATATACAAAGAGCTTTAGAAAATGCAATTTTATGCTATAAGGAACTTTAAATAGAAAAGAAAGGAAGCAGATCCATACATTATTGGAAAATTTTTCTCTTTTAATAAAAAAGAATTTCAACTTCAGTTGTAAAATAAAGAAATTAAAAATTTAATCACAATATTGATGGAATCTTTTTTATTTCATCTTCCTGTAGTTTTTTATGGATTTTGTAATCTATTATTAAGTCATTTCTAATTATTTTTAAGTGGAAAAAAGAAAATCTATTTTCAAAAAAATTATCATTTTTGTTTTTTGCTAGTTATATTCCTGATTAGTATGGATTTAATTAGTGCAGTAATTTTCTAGACTGCATTAAACTATGTATTCCTGTATCCATTCTTATTATTACAATATTTAAATATTATTTATAGGTCTAACTAAAACAAATTTTTAAATTGTAATATATTAAATTTTTAGTTAAATATTTCAATTTTATTATTTATTAAAATACAAAATAAATTTATAATTTCTATTAAAATACATAATTTATTAAAAATATTTCTTTAGAGTATAGAAAACTATATAATGCCATTATTACATTTAGAAACAGCTGATAGAGGTTTTATTGATGTAACAGTTTTAAATTTCTATTAATTATCATTCAATAAATTATTAATAAATAAATTTTATTTCATCAGGGATTAAAATTAACTCTGAAGTGCCTTGATCACGAATTTAATCAAGAAGAAAACTATATCAGTGATCGTCAAGAATTAATCCAAGAATTGCATTTAGAAAAACTAGTAAAAAAAAATAAAGTATGTAAAATAATTTTGATTTGTTTTTAACAATAAATTTTTGAAGAGTTAATATAATAATACTATATCAATTGTTATTTTTACTTCCCCTGTCCAAAAATAGTTGTTAATTTCTTAATTTATGCCTAAATAAAATGCAAACTCAAAAAAAAAATTAACTCTTATTTAAAGTCAAATGAATGCTGAATTATATTGAACTATGTTATTTTATAATTATTAATTAAATGTTAAGTAATTTGGCAATAGAGGCAGGTACAGTTAATTGGTAGCAGCAGCAGTCCAATATAATCTGGCAATCATTTGGCTTTAACATGTAATTATTGGGTTTGAATATTAATATTTGTAATTTATTTATTTACTAGCAGACCCCGCCACGCGTTGTTGTGGCTCAAAATGTATCTATTATGAATTTATAACACTTCCCCCGTGAGGGGATTTTTTGAAAAATTTCTTCTTAGTGTACATTCTCTTGACGTACCCTATTAAAACGCAATCAAAAATGCAAAAACCCGCATTTAAAATAGTATAAATAGAAGCAGAGTTCTTTACGGTAAGCCTTAATCCCGTCCATCTCCCGGGGGGGATTTCGACACGTAAATTATATAAAAATACGTGCGTATTCGAATGCAGCGTTGTGTCAAAATTTCAAAGGAATCGGTAGGAACAAACGAATATTACATTTTTATTTATATAAACAGATAGAAGATGATCCGCTTTAGTTCATTTTCACAGAAAAGCATAATGCCTCACAGAAAAGCAAACTTAAGGCATCGTACTCGTAGCGCCATCTGTTGGACATAAAAGCCTTAACCCTAGATGATATAATTTAATTTATATGAATGTTTAACGGAATAATATACAGCCTATGTCCACCCTGAAGTTCCATTCTAAATATTGGTGAAAAAATTTTTGAAATCAAATGAGTAGTTTCGGAGATTACCCGCTGCAAACAAACTTACATACAAACATTACCTCTTTATAATATTAGTATAGATAATAAATGTTTATTTTACCACCCTTCCACTCTCCAGAAAAGACCATGTGCCATTGGAGACATGTCTTTTTATACATTTTTGACCCAAAATGAATGTTTTGATTTGTCAAGATCTCTCCTTTCCCTATTAGTCCCCATTCTGTTGCTAGGGATTGAATTTGAGTTAGAGGAGGGTGGACATCTTCCTCCATCCCAATGCCAAGCCCATCACTCCTTAAAGTGTTTAATTACAACTTCCTTGGGATGATAGTTTGTAATTAGAAAAAGATGTGTTTTCCTTAATTATGTTTGGGGATCCTGTTTGGGGAAAGATGCAGCTGTGGCTAAAAAATTTCACTGTAAACCTTGATGCAATAAAGTATTTTCCCTTCTGTTCATCTGATGTATCGAGATGAGAGGTTGAGATCACTTGTTTACAATTTCTCCCTTCCCAACATTTAGCTCACTCTAATTATATTTCTTTTAACCACACATTTTCACATCTTTTGAAACAAAAAACTATTTTACTGTCATCAATGTTTCCCACAAGAAAGCAAATACAAAACAAGTGAGGGGAGGTTCAGACCTCACAATTTAACAATGCTAGGGATAGCTGTGAAATCAATAATTAATGTTTAATAACAAAAAACTATTAAATTGTATTTAACACCTTTCTGTTATTTGAATTTAGAAATAAAATGGGTAGTGAAGTTGAAGAAAATTATAGTTAGTCCACATCCCCTCTGGTTTAAAAGCTCATTATTGGAATCACATAAAACATTTGACACTCCATTTTTTACTTTCCTGGCTGTTATGTATACATAACAAAGGAAAGTAATGGAATTATCAAATTTGACCCTCTGAGTTTTTTGCAAATCTCCACATTTTGAGACCCCCTGAACCTAAAAAAGTAAAAAAAAAGGCAAAAGAATTTTGTGTGTTTGTGTTGGCATCTATTTTGTTTAATATTTCAGGACAGGGTGAAAATTAATTAAGAAACAAAATTTGGCCTGATAGCTTGTATATGAAGGGCATTAATGCTATTACATTTTGGTGATGAAAGGTCAAGAGAGAGGGGAGACAGAGGGTGGTCACATATCATATCTCGCATGGGGTTGAGCTTAATGACGATTTTACTCATTGTTAGCATTTACAGACCTTTATATTTAGGTTGAGTCATAAGTTACTTTTATTTTTTTATCAGACATTTATTTTGCTTTCATTAAATAACAAAGTTATATTAATTTATTATGTATCTGCCACTATTATATTTGACCTTCTCCCATCTTCCTGGCAGTTTATCAATTCTTTCCTTGTAAAATGTGGTTGGTTTGGACTGGAAGAGATTTTCGACAACCTGACTGACTTGCTCTTCAGAATTGAAGGTTTTTTCATTCAAAAAGTTCTGTAAGGAACAGAAAAGGTGGTAGTCTGTCGGAGCAAGGTCCAGGGAGTAAGGTGGGTGTGGTAAAACAGACCATCCAAGCTCAAGAATTTTTTCTTGAGTCATCCTTGCTATATGTGGTTGTGCATTGTTGGGTAAAAGAATGACATTTTTGTGATTGACAAGTGCAGGATGCTTTTCATGGTGTTTCTCTTCACTCTTTTCAGCTGTTGAACATATCTCTCTGCAGTAATCATTAAATTTGACTTCAACAACTTGTGATGAATTATGCCTCAACAAGTTATGGGAAAGTTATGCAATGTGTTGCTAGATTTTTTTATTGAATTTACATGTATATATTTTAAATTAATTGCAGTTAATTAAAAACAATAATTAGAATGAAAATTTATATATTTTAGTATATTTGGAATATTAAAAAAATACTAAAAAATAGAATGAAAAACAATGTATTCATTAATATTACAAGAATTTTAGTAACATTTTTGGAAAATTATATGATTAGTAACTGCATACCAATATATATTGATCACATTTATCACATGTACAGTACTTCTAGTTTTTCCATCCTTTTTCATGTACAATGGGTGCATTTTTCTATACTGACTAGCAGTTTTCTTAAGCAGTGGTTCAGCAGATATTCCAGTAAAATCTAAATAGCTTTGGTAAAGATAGTAAGTAAAATTTTATTTCTGCTTATTAATGAATTTATTCTCACATAAGAGATTTTCCTAGTACTTTCAAAGATGGAGTTTTTACAGATGAAATAATGATTCAAGCAATTAGATCAGCTGTATTTAGCATAAAAAAAGTATAGCAAGGGGTTGTGTTTTCATTTTCCACTGGACAGAATAAATTTTACATCTGATCTATTGTATCTACCTGGTCAATTTCACTTTAGTTATTAAACCACACCTTAGAAAGCTTTGTGCATTGAAATGCTTTCAATGACTATTTTATAGTTACAAAAGACACACATGCTATCAGTTGTATGGGTGTAATATATCTCAATCCTATATGAGCTAAATAAGTTTCAAGTTTAAAGACAATAGTAAAATAAATTTTTTCATAATGTTTTCTGAACAGTAATTGAGTAAATAAAAGATAATTTCATCATTATGATGAGGCTGATGATTATAGTCCATCAGGTCTTTACCATATAAAATTGAACAGATATAATTAATATCATTAGTAGAAAAAATTTAGCTGGTTCTTTTTCAAATAGTTCACTTTTTCTGTTTCACTTATTTTATAATTACATTTGTAATGAATTCCTTTGGAAATAAAATGAAAGAAATAGGGAAGAAAAAGAATATGAGATCATGCATTTTAAACTGCTTACCAGTTAAGTGTTTTCAATGGAAGAATTTGAAGTACAGGTTATATATGACATTGCAGGTTATGTCAAGTTTTTATTTTAGTAATTTTCTGTGGAATATAAACCATGATCATTATATTCTGCAGCTGATAAAACACAAGAAATTACAATACGAAATATTCTGTTTTTGTTAGTTATTACAGTAAAACAAAAATAAACAAACAAATATTTGCACCTTTCCAAGTGAAATAGGTATAAATATTGCTTTATGAATTTATAGGCCTGAAAACATTTGGAACATTTATATTAGATTGACTTCTGTTAATGCAATATTTATAGCTGTTATGATACAGGCAATCCCCAATTTTTGGACATAATGCATTTTTAGAAATGTGTATGAAAGTCAAATATCTAAAAGTCAAACAATAGAGTTGCTTGTTTATAAAAAAATTCCATTCCCAGAAAGGTAATAAGAAAATATAAGAAAACTCTTATTAATGGATAGAAAAGTTTTAGTATTCTATAGTTAATGTATTACAATGGATTTAAAATGCTAATTAATATACTATATTTAGTGTTAATAATAAACTTTTATATGTTTCATTACATGTAAATGAAATCTATACTAATATTACAAAGAGATAAAGTTTGTAAGTTTGGATATAGGAGGTATTCTCTGAAACTACTCATCTGATTTCAAAAATTCCTTCACCAATATTTAGAATGGACCTTCAGGGTGGACATAGGCTGTATATTATTCCGTTAAACATTCATATAAATTAAAAGATATCATCTAGGTAAGTGTTATATTTTTGGTGTCAGCAGGTAGCAAGGAGCAAGATGTGTACGTATACGAGATAGGTAACCATGCAGCACAGTCGCGTGATCGGCAAGATACGCAGTGCACGTGTCTGAACTTGTACAAAATAAAATAAAAATATATACAATAAAATATTTAAAAAAATACAAAAACGCTTTAAAAATTTTCCGTGATTTTCATGTCCATGTTAAAAAAATTAACAATGAAAATTTATGTGATTTTTTGAATAAAAATACTTACTTTGTGAGAGTGATAAAAATTTGTATATTGATTTTTTACTGATACTGATATAATCAAACTGAATTCCATGTGGATTAAACTGCAGGCACAGCTAGTATATATATATATATATATATATATGAGGGATTTTAGATAAAACTACTGTTTTATATTTTAACTAAAGAATACAGTGATTTAATTTTTAGTATGATAATAGTAATTAAATGTATGACTATAAAAATATAAAATTAGAATTAATGATTTAGTATATTATCATAATAAATATGAAATTTTTATATTTAGATTTCATCATATCCGTTAAAAACATTACTTGAAGTGATTATCAGAGATCTGCAAACTAAACGAGAGAAAGCCACAAGTAACATTAATAACAAACAGAATAAAAAAGAAACAATTAATAAAAAAACAAAAAATTTACAGCTTCCTATAGACAACGATAATTTCAGTCAAGACGATATTAAAATTAAAGCAACTGAAGTAGATTTAAAAAATTGTCTGAATTTTCAGACTGAATTAAATACACAAGAAGATATAGAATATTTCAAAAAATCATTCCAAACATCTTTAGACTGTGATAGATTTTTTACATTTACCAAGAATTCAGAAAAAAAAGGTAAAGTTGTTTTTAATTATAAATTAACATCTTACTGAATGGAAATAATGTATTGAAAGTTGCTTATGTATATGTGATAAAACTTATATAATGACAAAAGAATTTGTTGAACAATTTAAGAGGAAAGAAACAGTTTACAGAGAGAAAATGAGGTCAGGTTACTATTTTAAAAAAATTAATAAACAAACTAATTACAGTGGTGCCTCATATAACGTACTTAATCCGTTCCAGGTGCACGTCCGTTAAGTGAATAGTCCGTTATACGAAACGCATTTTCCCATAGAAATACATGTTAAAACATATAATTCGTTCCGCAGCATAAAATAACGTACTGTACCATAAAAAAATGAAAATAGAGCAGTCACCAATTATGCCGGGTAGTCAGATGTTGTGAGGAGGAGGTGGAGGAACACTTTCTTCACACATTCATACAGATACAGACTTTTTACACACAGCGGGTCTTTTTTTTATTGTTTTTTAATCGGATTCGGATTCAGGAGAGGCTACCGGAGCTTGCGGGGTGAACTCCTCTTGTTCCATCCTTTGTTTTTTCCCTGCTGGCTTCTTGAAAAACATGTCCAAGGTGGTCTGTTTCTCTCTCTTCTTCAACACCTGTCGGAAATGACGGGCAAGAGTGTCATTGTGGAGATCATTGATCCTGTTGGCCTCAGTTCTGTTTGGATAGTGAGTGTTGGTAAACTCCTGAACCTCTCCTCATTCGACAAGGAAGTTTTTGTCAACTTTCACTCCTTCTGATGATTTCTTGCATTGTTTTAATTGAAATCACTTTTCTGTTTTTTTAGAAGCCATGATTTGCACAACACTTGAATAAATGTAAATACCCTGCACTGTGTTGGTGTACCTAATAAACAAGGGAGCAAGCCTAATCCCAACGCTCTGTACTTCGGATATACTGATAATACATTTTAATAATACTAATATATTATAAAAATAACATATTGTCATTGGCAACAGCAAAAGAGTGAAAACATCATTTGCACTTGTTCGTAGAAAGTCCATTGGTCGCCTCACGTAACTGCCGAACGGAAAGTCCGTTGTCCGCAACCAGTCCATTGCTCGAGTCATGTAACGGCCAAACAGAAAGTCCGTTATTTGCAGCATCCGTTATTCGAGGCGTATGTTATACGAGGCACCACTGTACTATAAATAATTTTAGAGTTCATATATCTTTGTAATTGATTATGGAATTTTACTTCAGAAAAGTCTCAAAACATTTGGGTTTCTCAACAGTACCTACATCATTGAGACAACACCTTTTAAATTACATATTACTGTAATGAAGTATCATTTTTCAATGGAAAATTTAGAGATTAAGTTAATTAAAGGTTTTATTTCTATTCTAGCAATTTTCTTTAGAATGTACATGGCTGTGATCTGTGCACACGAAATTATGATATTTGGTTTCAAAAATATTAATTTATTGAAACCATTTTACTATAAACAAACTTAATAATTTATGAAATTTAATTACAGATGAGGCAACAAATATAATTTCTGGAATAGAATCATCTGTACTTACAAATTCAGAGATAAAAAATTTATCAAATGGCTATTTAAAACCAAAACTAAATAATAATAGCTCTAAGGGATTAGAAACAAAGGCACAGTTTGGACTTGTTCATTCTAGTCTTGAGAATCCAAGTGTAAGTGGAAGTTTTGAAATATTATGCATTTTTGAATCTTATAAAATCACTTAACTTAATTTTCTTTTATAGAGACAAAGAAGAAGAGCTCTATACAAAGAATCATCAGAAGTAAATTCATTAAAAAACAAAATTGCATCAAATAATCTTTGTTCTGATTCAAAAAATATTTTGGAAATAAAACCCGAAATTACTAAGATCAAATATAGTGAAGACAAAAAAACGACTAGGTTGTATTTACAATAATAAAATTTACATATAATCAGATATATAAAAAGATGTAACAAAATTTGATGTCATTCTTTGGAGAACAAGTAGACTTACAGCAAATGACTGGCTGCTGTACAGAGCAGTACAAGTAGATTAGCTGATTACTATCTTTTGGAATGATGACTTATTTCCTTGTTGGTATTGTTTGTTTCCATAATTGGGAAATTGTTAAATGATGAAATTTAAATTATTTTGATGCACCAACTATAACATCATTCACAGTTTTGAGTTTTAAATTATCACAATAGAAATTACAAAACAGCATTATGAATGTTGTTAGTAATTTCTGATACTGATATTGTTTTTGTTTTGGACTAAAATTTTACCCATTGTAATTTTCAAGGATTTTTGCAATTACATTTGAAAACTTCTCTTTTTGTGTGGTTGTCTGTAAGTTCTGCTTTAACAAATAAATAAAAAATGAGAGTTTTTTTGGATTGGTCTGAAGCAAAAACTAGGAAACTCTTTATTATAAGAGTTAAATGTCAATTTGAATAGAAATTGCCAAAATTCATAAGAAAAATTTGCAAATGTGACAACTATTTCAGGACGTCTGTTCTAATAATTTATTTTTATTTTAACTTATCACATATATAATCTGAAAGATTATTTTGTTTGGAATAAGTTTTTCTAGGAAAACAAAATCTGTATGCCTTATATGCAGTCATTAATTAATTAATAAACAGAATTAGTTTTACATATTGAAGTAATTAATCATTCTAAAAACTAGAACAAACTAAATGCAATCAGTTGGAAAATTTCAATAGAAAAATTATTTTAATAGACTAATTTAATATAATTTATTCAGTTTGATGCTTATTTTAAATTATATTGAATAAGGCAAGGTAAATAAGTGACATAAAATTATTGAAGTTTTTATTGTTAACGAATTAATAATTCAAAAACAGATTTGCTGAAGTCATTAAATTATTTGTAATTTTCCTGTTCTCTAGAAGATGACACACATTTCTGTTACATTCTTTACATTATTTTTTCATTTTAAAAATAAGGTTTTTACTTTTGATAATTTCAGTTTCAAATCATCAACAGACAGAATAATTAATAACAATACAAAAGACATGGATGATTTACAGCTATGTGATTTAAGTGATTCAGAAGTTACTTTTCAGCCAATCAATAAAATTTCCAGTAAAAAGAAAACAGCTTCAAGACCAATAACAATATCTGAAGCTTGTGTAAGATATAATTTTTAATAATTTTGCATGAAAATAAATTAAATTATTAAGAAATAAACTATTAATTAATTTAATAAAAGAACTTTTAATTAATTAATAATGAAAATAAAGAACAATGCTGTCCACATTTATTTGATTTCATTGAAGTAAAAATTGAGAAATAGCATAAATAACCATTATTTATGCTATTTCTCAATTTTTACTTATTTATTTACTTTTAATACATTAATAATGAACAACTCAGTTAAATTGATAATGCTCATATAATTTTATTGAAGATTTGATTGATTCCTAATTATTAAAAATATCAATATGTTGTGCCAAATAAAATATTTTAATTTTATAGATATAGTTTCATTAAGTTGTTGATAGATTTGCAGCTGAACATTATTATTATCATCAGAATGTATTTTAATCAGATTAATAGTTCTGAATACATTATCTTCGTACTTGTCTAAAGTATGGAATATATATCAAAATAATATATATGCAGAAGTTTTAAAGATTTAAGAGATTGTAATGGTATTTTTTAGACATTTATATTTATATAAAATACATTTTTTTAAATTTTTAAGAAAATATAAAATTTATTTAAATTAAAACAGTAATTAAATATTTTAAAATTTATTCTGTTCAATTGAAGATTTGCCTTTATGTCCATTCAAGTTAAGTATTTTTAATAAACTTTGTTTTAATGTAGTAATGCTGATATTTGTATTTTATTTTCAAGAGATTATGCTTTTACTATTTCATTTTATAATCCTTTTTTATCAGTAAAACAATATAGTAAGCTTTTCTTATTTATTAACTAAATCATATATTGACAAAAGTTAATAATTTAAGTAATGTTAATTTTAATGTACAGTACCAATGAATTATATTACATCAATGAACTTCAATGAGATTACATTGTCACTTAGCTATTAGTATTATTGATTTAACTTAGAACATGTACTTCACCGTGATCAATGTGGTGGAGTTGGTAAACAAAAAGTCCAACTCTGACCTTACCGTTTTTTAAAATGTCAGCATATAATTCCTTTTATAAAAAAGATATTGCTGGGTACCCAAATATTTTTATCTAAAATTTCTCTGTGAAATGTCATAAATTGATGGCAAGAATCCAAAAAATGGATATAACGAATTTACCTTGGAAAAACTTTCGAGTACTTAAAGAAACACACTACATCTTAAAAGCCAAAAGAATTCCACTTTTATTAGTTAATTAATTAAATTTAAATCAGTTTTTCATAAATACAATAAAATGCAAAAAATAATGATTTGATGAATGACATAATAAATTGGTTCATAAAATAGTTTCTCCACTTCATCTACAATGGGAATAACTGATTTCCTATGAATGGCTGACTAAACTGAAGCATAAAGTAGAATTTTAAAAAATGAAATTTGGAAAAAAAAATCAATTATCTTGAACAAATGGGTGTAATCATGCACAGAGAACTTAAACCGGTGAATAATAAACTGAAACAATCCTATTAATTATGTTTTTGTGGTTTTCTCTTCCTCTTTTAGTTTGTTGCAGTTAGATTCTGATCTCAGTTTTACTTTTTTCATTGTTTTTCTATTGACTGTTTTAAGACCAAATTATGTTAATAAAAACTATAATAAATAATCATAAATAACTCAAAACCAATAGAAGGGCAATAAAAAAATGAATTAATCAAATTAGTGGAAAAAAAAAAATTGATATCCAAAGTAAAACTGAGATGTAAAAACATAGTGTGTAAAAATTATGGCACCTGAAACAAAAGTCAAATTTTTTCTTGGGAGTTTCTCTTTGTTAAAGATATGGTGTTGCTTCGAAGTGGTAAGGTTAAGTGTTTACTTTCCAGAAATGATCCAATGACTAACTACAAGTGTTGAATGGTTTTATCCACTCAGTCACTGGTGGGCCTTAAATTAATAAAAACTATTTTGTGAAAGTATAGATCATGTCATGTGAGTTACGCATAAAATTTTCTATGAAATAACCTTTACAGGTTAATATTTTGATGTCTAAATTTACTGAAATGGCTGTTTTCTATTTTTATTATTTTGTCATGCCAGATCTCTTTAGATACTAATTAATTAAAAAGTATTTTTCTTACTTCATATTTTACCAATAGTAAACTTCAAAGTTGCTGGAGTCGAAAGAATTTTATCAACTCCATTCACTCCAACTCCACAACACTGATTATGAGTTAGTACAGAAATTTTTATACTGCATAAATATGCTATAACAAACTTAATTGTGTAAATGTTTGTTATTTTATGTAGGTCTTTCATATCTTTGTTTCTTGTTTGATTTTATTTATTTTTCAGGCCTTTGTTTTGAGGATAGAAATCTATTGTGCTCAGACATTTCCTATTATAATTACATTACAAAATTCATTAATCATAATTTAACCAATACTTAAATATAACTGATGATGTAATCATTAGTTTTTAAAATTTTAATAATGAAATATTATTTTAATGTTGATTCTTTTTTACAGGAATTGAAAAAATTGTTATTTGGCAATACAAGTGCAAAGTTTGGACCAGAATGGAGAGGACAGGCCTTCATATTTAATGAATTTGAATCTGTATGCTATGGACTTGTTCAAAATAAGGTTGAAGCTTTATATTATAATACAAATTATGTATTAAAGTATTACTTTTTCTTATGATTTTAAATATACTGTATTATTGAAAATTTAAATATAATGTAAATTATACAGAAAGAGAAGTATAAATCATGCAGTATTTCCAAGGTAATAAGTAAATTTTATAAATATAAGAACAAGATGCAAATTAAAAAATGCCATCTTGACAAATAATTATTTTGTCATGCCAGATCTCTACTTGATAAAAGTTTGTTAATGCTGATAGAGTATGTTCTTAAAGTTTTGATGAATAAAACAAAAAATAAATACAAAATATCCTGTAAGCACTTTCGACATGTATATCAGCATTCTAAAGTTTGTTTAGATTTTGCCCGAAGAAGACATTCTATATATGTCAAAAATGTTTACAAGATATTTTGTATTTATTTTTTTGTTTTATTCATTGAAACTTTAAGAGCACTGTCTATCGATGTTAATTAACTTTTATCTTGACAAATTATGTGTTGAAACACAATGCTGATAACCTTTTAAAATAGGGGTCCCCAAAGTGGTTGATATCGACCCCTTGGGGTCTAAGAGTTCTCCAGGGGTTGATTAATACACGAGGGTCGAAAGGGGGTCGATTAATACGAAAGAGGATCAATTAAATTATCTAGGAAAAAATAGAATATTCCAATAAAAATTCGAAATACGGATATGATCAACAACATTACTGACTACCCTAGTTATAACTTGAGTTTTGCCTTAGCCTACGCCACTTTAAGCTTGTGTTACTCTGTTTTCACGCATCTGGCAACTGTACTAGTGTTGCAAACATGCTATGAACGCTGGTAGTTCATTATACACAGACATACATTCACTCTAGTTGGGTTGTCACTCTAAGTATTTTATATCTAAATGTAGATATTTTGTCCTTTATAGAGAAAATATCGTAATATATCGAAAATCATTAATATAGTACAGAAGTGTTTGCAAGAAAAAATGGCCTTTCAAGTAAAAATGGAGCAATTTAAATCTTCACTGGCAGGATCCGATTTTAAATATTTTTCAAACTTGCGAGTACTAAAAGAAAATGAAAAGGTTTCCAACCGGTTAAACATCTTGATAAATTAAGAGAAGACTTTAAAGCACGTTTCGAAGAATTGGAGAATATGCATGTTTCTGAATGGTTTGCTAATCCATTTGATGTAAAAATAGATAATGAAGATAGTGAACCTGGCTTAGAAGATGAATTGAGTGAAATATGTGTAGATCTCAAAGCTAAAGCGTTGTTTAAAAATAAAAACCTCAGTGAATTTTGGA